>NC_052327.1:1912500-1987413 GCF_016432855.1 Salvelinus namaycush | reverse complement strand
ATTAGTGTGTATACTATCCCTACATAGTGTTGTATACGACTCCATCATAGTTGCTGTATACCTTATTCCCTACATAGTGCTGTATACCTTATTCCTACATAGTGCTGTATACCTTATTTCCTACATAGTGTTGTATACCTTATTCCCTACATAGTGCTGTATACCTTATTCCCTACATAGTGTTATATACCTTATTCCTAATAGTGTTGTATACTTATTCCCTTACATAGTGTTGTATACATTATTCCCTACATAGTGTTGTATACCTTATCCCTACCTAGTGTTGTATACCTTATTCCCTACATAGTGTTGTATACCTTATCCCTACATAGTGTGCTGTATACCTTATTCCCTACATAGTGCTGTTATCCCTTATTCCTACATAGTGCTGTATACTTATTCCCTACATAGTGTTGTATACCTTATTCCTACATAGTGTTGTATACTTATTCCCTACATAGTGTTGTATACCTTATTCCCTACATAGTGTTGTATAACCTATTCCATACATAGTGCTGTATACCTTATTCCCTACATAGTGTTGTATACCTTATTCCTACTAGTGTTGTTACCTTATCCTACATAGTGTGTATCCTTATTCCCTACTAGTGTTGCTATCCCTATTCCCTACATAGTGTTGTATACCTTATTCCCTACATAGTGTTGTATACCTTATTCCCTACATGTGTTGTATACCTTATTCCCTACATAGTGCTGTATACCTTATTCCTACATAGTGTTGTATACCTTATCCCTACATAGTGTTGTAACCTATTCCTACATAGTGTTGTATACCTTATTCTCTACATAGTGCTGTATACCTTATTCCCTACATAGTGTTGATTAACCGTATTACTACATAGTGTTGTATACCTTATCCTACTATAGTGCTGTATACCTTATTCCCTACATAGTGCTGGATACCTTATCCCTACATAGTGTTGTATACCTTATTCCCTACATAGTGTTGTATACCTTATTCCCTACATAGTGCTGTATACATTATTCCATACATAGTGCTGTATACCTTATTCCCTACATAGTGCTGTAAACCTTATTCCCTACATAGTGCTATATACCTTATTCCCTACATAGTGTGTATACCTTTTCCCTACATAGTGCTGTAAACCTATTCCCTACATAGTGTTGTATAATATTCCTACATAGTGTTGTATACCTTATTCCCTACATAGTGCTGTATACCTTATTCCCTACATAGTGTTGTATACCTTATTCCCCTACATAGGTTGTATACCTTACCTATAGTGTTGTATACCTTATCCCTACATAGTTGTATCTATTCCTACATAGTGTTGTATACCTTATTCCCTACATAGTGTTGTATACCTTATTCCTACATAGTGTTGTATAACCTTATTCCCTACATAGTGTTGTATACCTTATTCCCTACCTGTGCTGTATACCTTATTCCCTACATAGTGTTGTATACCTTATTCCCTACATAGTGTTATTACCTTATTCCCTACATAGTGCAACTGGTCAACCATAGTGCTGGATATTTATTCCCTAATAGTGTTGTATACCTTATTCCCTACATAGTGTTGTATACCTTATTCCCTACATAGTGCTGTATACCTTATCCCTACATAGTGTTATACCTTATTCCCTACATAGTGCCCTGTTCAACCATAGTGCTGTTACCTTATTCCCTACTAGTGTGGTATACCTTATTCCCTACATAGTGTTGATACCTTATTCCCTACTAGTGTTGTATACCTTATTCCCTACGTAGTGTTGTATACCTTATTCCCTACATAGTGCTTATACCTATTCCCTACATAGTGCTGTATAACTTATTCCCTACATAGTTGTATACCTTATTCCCTACATAGTGTTGTATACCTTATTCCCTACATAGTCTGTATACCTTATTCCCTACATAGTGCTGTATACCTTATTCCCTATTAGTGTTGTATACATTATTCCCTACATAGTGTTGTATACCTTATTCCTACATAGTGTTGTTATACCTTATTCTCTACATAGTGTTGTATACCTTATTCCCACATAGTGCTGTATACCTTATTCCCTACATAGTGCCTGTGTATACCTTATTCCCTACATAGTGTGTATACCTTATTCCCTACATAGTGTTGTATACCTTATTCCCTACATAGTGCTGTATACCTTATTCCCTACATAGTGTTATATACCTTATTCCCTACATAGTGCCCTGTTTCAACCATAGTGCTGTATACCTTATTCCCTACATAGTGCTGTATACCTTATTCCCTACATAGTGTTGTATACCTTATTCCCTACATAGTGTTTGTATCCCTATTCCCTACTAGTGTTGTATACCTTATTCCCTACATAGTGCTATATACCTTATTCCCTACATAGTGCTGTATACCTTATTCCTACATAGTGCTGGTACCTTTTTCCCTATTAGTGTTGTATACCTTATTCCTACATAGTGTTGTATACCTTATTCCCTACATAGTGCTGTATACCTTATTCCCTACATAGTGCTGTATACCTATTCCCTACATAGTGTTGTATACCTATTCCCTACATAGTGTTGTATACCTTATTCCCTACATAGTGCTTGTATACCTTATTCCCTACATAGTGTTGTATACCTTATTCCCTACATAGTGCTGTATACCTTATTCCCACATAGTGTTGATACCTTATTCCCTACATAGTTGCTGTATACCTTATTCCCTACATAGTGTGTATACCTTATTCCCTACATAGTGTGTATTACCTTTCCCTACATAGTGTTGTATACCTTATTCCCAACATAGTGTTGTAAACCTTATTCCCTACATAGTGCTGTATACCTTATTCCCTACATAGTGTATATACCTTATTCCCTACCTAGTGTTGTATACCTTATTCCCTACATAGTGTTGTATACTTATTCCCTACATAGTGTTGTATACCTTATTCCCTACATAGTGTTGTATACCTATTCCCTACATTAGTGTTGTATACCTTATTCCTACATAGTGTTGTATACCTTATTCCCTACATAGGGCTATATACTATTCTCTACATGTAGGGAATAAGGTATACAGCACTATGTAGGAATAAGGTATACAGCACTATGTAGAGAATAAGGTATACAGCACTATGTAGGGAATAAGGTATACAGCACTATGTAGGGAGTAAGGTATACAACACTATGTAGGGAATAAGGTATACAACACTATGTAGGGAATAAGGTATACAGCACTATGTAGGGAATAAGGTATACAACACTATGTAGGGAATAAGGTATACAACACTATGTAGGGAATAAGGTATACAGCACTATGTAGAGAATAAGGTATACAGCACTATGTAGGGAATAAGGTATACAGCACTATGTAGGGAGTAAGGTATACAACACTATGTAGGGAATAAGGTATACAACACTATGTAGGGAATAAGGTATACAACACTATGTAGGGAATAAGTATACAACACTATGTAGGGAATAAGGTATACACACTATGTAGGGAATAGGTATACAACACTATGTAGGGAATAAGGTATACAACACTATGTAGGGAATAAGGTATACAACACTATGTAGGGAATAAGGTATACAACACTATGTAGGGAATAAGGTATACAACACTATGTAGGGAATAAGGTATACAACACTATGGTTGACCAGGGCACTATGTAGGGAATAAGGTATACAACACTATGTAGGGAATAAGGTATACAGCACTATGTAGGGAATAAGGTACACAGCACTATGTAGGGAATAAGGTATACAACACTATGTAGGGAATAAGGTATACAACACTACGTAGGGAATAAGGTATACAGCACTATGTAGGGAATAAGGTATACAGCACTATGTAGGGAATAAGGTATACAACACTATGTAGGGAATACGGTATACAACACTATGTAGGGAATAAGGTATATAACACTATGTAGGGAATAAGGTATACAGCACTATGTAGGGAATAAGGTTTACAACACTATGTAGGGATTAAGGTATACAGCACTATGTAGGGAATAAGGTATACAACACTATGTAGGGAATAAGGTATACAACACTATGTAGGGAATAAGGTATACAGCACTATGTAGGGAATAAGGTATACAACACTATGTAGGGAATAAGGTATACAACACTATGTAGGGAGTAAGGTATACAACACTATGTAGGGAATAAGGTATACAACACTATGTAGGGAATAAGGTATACAACACTATGTAGGGAATAAGGTATACAGCACTATGTAGGGAATAAGGTATACAACACTATGTAGGGAATAAGGTATACAACACTATGTAGGGAATAAGGTATACAGCACTATGTAGAGAATAAGGTATATAGCACTATGTAGGGAATAAGGTATACAACACTATGTATGGAATAAGGTATACAACACTATGTAGGGAATACGGTATACAACACTATGTAGGGAATAAGGTATACAACACTATGTAGGGAATAAGGTATACAACACTATGTGGGGAATAAGGTATACAACACTATGTAGGGAATAAGGTATATAACACTATGTAGGGAATAAGGTATACAGCACTATGTAGGGAATAAGGTTTACAACACTATGTGGGGAATAAGGTATACAACACTATGTAGGGAATAAGGTATATAACACTATGTAGGGAATAAGGTATACAGCACTATGTAGGGAATAAGGTATACAGCACTATGTAGGGAATAAGGTATACAACACTATGTAGGGAATAAGGTATACAGCACTATGTAGGGAATAAGGTATACAACACTATGTAGGGAATAAGGTATACAGCACTATGTAGGGAATAAGGTATACAACACTATGTAGGGAATAAGGTATACAACACTATGTAGGGAATAAGGTATACAGCACTATGTAGGGAATAAGGTATACAGCACTATGTAGGGAATAAGGTATACAACACTATGTAGAGAATAAGGTATACAACACTACATAGGGAATAAGGTATACAGCACTATGTAGGGAATAAGGTATACAGCACTATGTAGGGAATAAGGTATATAGCACTATGTAGGGAATAAGGTATACAACACTACGTAGGGAATAAGGTATACAACACTATGTAGGGAATAAGGTATACAACACTATGTAGGGAATAAGGTATACAGCACTATGTAGGGAATAAGGTATACAGCACTATGGTTGAACAGGGCACTATGTAGGGAATAAGGTATATAACACTATGTAGGGAATAAGGTATACAGCACTATGTAGGGAATAAGGTATACAACACTATGTAGGGAATAAGGTATACAACACTATGTAGGGAATAAGGTATACAGCACTATGTAGGGAATAAGGTATACAGCACTATGTAGGGAATAAGGTATACAACACTATGTAGAGAATAAGGTATACAACACTATGTAGGGAATAAGGTATACAACACTATGTAGGGAATAAGGTATACAACACTACATAGGGAATAAGGTATACAGCACTATGTAGGGAATAAGGTATACAGTACTATGTAGGGAATAAGGTATACAACACTATGTAGGGAATAAGGTATACAACACTATGTAGGGAATAAGGTATACAGCACTATGTAGGGAATAAGGTATATAGCACTATGTAGGGAATAAGGTATACAACACTACGTAGGGAATAAGGTATACAACACTATGTAGGGAATAAGGTATACAACACTATGTAGGGAATAAGGTATACAACACTATGTAGGGAATAAGGTATACAGCACTATGGTTGAACAGGGCACTATGTAGGGAATAAGGTATATAACACTATGTAGGGAATAAGGTATACAGCACTATGTAGGGAATACGGTATACAACACTATGTAGGGAATAAGGTATACAACACTATGTAGGGAATAAGATATCCAGCACTATGGTTGACCAGGGCACTATGTAGGGAATAAGGTATATAACACTATGTAGGGAATAAGGTATACAACACTATGTAGGGAATAAGGTATACAGCACTATGTAGGGAATAAGGTATACAACACTATGTAGGGAATAAGGTATACAACACTATGTAGGGAATAAGGTATACAACACTATGTAGGGAATAAGGTATACAACACTATGTAGGGAATAAGGTATACAACACTATGTAGGGAATAAGGTATACAACACATATAGGGGATAAGGTATACAACACTATGTAGGGAATAAGGTATACAACACTATGTAGGGAATAAGGTATACAACACTATGTAGGGAATAAGGTATACAACACTATGTAGGGAATAAGGTATACAACACTATGTAGGGAATAAGGTTTACAGCACTATGTAGGGAAAAAGGTATACAGCACTATGTAGGGAATAAGGTATATAGCACTATGTAGGGAATAAGGTTTACAGCACTATGTAGGGAAAAAGGTATACAACACTATGTAGGGAATAAGGTATACAACACTATGTAGGGAATAAGGTATACAGCACTATGTAGGGAATAAGGTATACAACACTATGTAGGGAATAAGGTTTACAGCACTATGTAGGGAAAAAGGTATACAACACTATGTAGGGAATAAGGTATACAACACTATGTAGGGAATAAGGTATACAACACTATGTAGGGAATTAGATATACAACACTATGTAGGGAATAAGGTATATAGCACTATGTAGGGAATAAGGTATACAACACTATGTAGGGAATAAGGTATACAACACTATGGTTGACCAGGGCACTATGTAGGGAATAAGGTATACAACACTATGTAGGGAATAAGGTATACAGCACTATGTAGGGAATACGGTATACAACACTATGTAGGGAATAAGGTATACAACACTATGTAGGGAATAAGGTATACAACACTATGTAGGGAATAAGGTATACAGCACTATGTAGGGAATAAGGTATACAACACTATGTAGGGAATAAGGTATACAACACTACGTAGGGAATAAGGTATACAACACTATGTAGGGAATAAGGTATACAGCACTATGTAGGGAATAAGGTATATAGCACTATGTAGGGAATAAGGTATACAACACTACGTAGGGAATAAGGTATACAACACTATGTAGGGAATAAGGTATACAACACTATGTAGGGAATAAGGTATACAACACTATGTAGGGAATAAGGTATACAACACTATGTAGGGAATAAGGTATACAACACTATGTAGGGAATAAGGTATATAGCACTATGTAGGGAATAAGGTATACAACACTATGTAGGGAATAAGGTAAACAACACTATGTAGGGAATAAGGTATACAACACTATGTAGGGAATAAGGTATACAACACTATGTAGGGAATAAGGTATACAACACTATGTAGGGAATAAGGTATATAGCACTATGTAGGGAATAAGGTATACAACACTATGTAGGGAATAAGGTATACAGCACTATGTAGTGAATAAGGTATACAGCACTATGTAGGGAATAAGGTATACAACACTATGTAGGGAATAAGGTATACAGCACTATGTAGGGAATAAGGTATACAGCACTATGTAGGGAATAAGGTATACAGCACTATGTAGTGAATAATGTATACAGCACTATGTAGGGAATAAGGTATACAACACTATGTAGGGAATAAGGTATACAACACTATGTAGGGAATAAGGTATACAGCACTATGTAGAGAATACGGTATACAACACTATGTAGGGAATAAGGTATACAGCACTATGTAGGGAATAAGGTATACAGCACTATGTAGGGAATAAGGTATACAGCACTATGTAGGGAATAAGGTATACAGCACTATGTAGTGAATAAGGTATACAGCACTATGTAGGGAATAAGGTATACAACACTATGTAGGGAATAAGGTATACAACACTATGTAGGGAATAAGGTATACAGCACTATGTAGAGAATAAGGTATACAACACTATGTAGGGAATAAGGTATACAACACTATGTAGGGAATAAGGTATACAACACTATGTAGGGAATAAGGTATACAACACTATGTAGAGAATAAGGTATACAACACTATGTAGGGAATAAGGTATACAACACTATGTAGGGAATAAGGTATACAACACTATGTAGGGAATAAGGTATACAACACTATGTAGGGAATAAGGTATACAACACTATGTAGGGAATAAGGTATACAACACTATGGTTGACCAGGGCACTATGTAGGGAGTAAGGTATACAACACTATGTAGGGAGTAAGGTATACAACACTATGTAGAGAATAAGGTATACAACACTATGTAGGGAATAAGGTATACAACACTATGTAGGGAATAAGGTATACAACACTATGGTTGACCAGGGCACTATGTAGGGAGTAAGGTATACAACACTATGTAGGGAGTAAGGTATACAACACTATGTAGGGAGTAAGGTATACAACACTATGTAGGGAATAAGGTATACAACACTATGGTTGACCAGGGCACTATGTAGGGAATAAGGTATACAGCACTATGTAGGGAGTAAGGTATACAACACTATGTAGAGAATAAGGTATACAACACTATGTAGGGAGTAAGGTATACAACACTATGTAGGGAATAAGGTATATAGCACTATGTAGGGAATAAGGTATACAACACTATGTAGGGAATAAGGTATACAGCACTATGTAGTGAATAAGGTATACAGCACTATGTAGGGAATAAGGTATACACCACTATGTAGGGAATAAGGTATACAGCACTATGTAGGGAATAAGGTATACAGCACTATGTAGGGAATAAGGTATACAGCACTATGTAGTGAATAAGGTATACACCACTATGTAGGGAATAAGGTATACAACACTATGTAGGGAATAAGGTATACAACACTATGTAGGGAATAAGGTATACAGCACTATGTAGAGAATAAGGTATACAACACTATGTAGGGAATAAGGTATACAACACTATGTAGGGAATAAGGTATACAACACTATGTAGGGAGTAAGGTATACAACACTATGTAGGGAATAAGGTATACAGCACTATGTAGGGAATAAGGTATACAACACTATGTAGGGAATAAGGTATATAGCACTATGTAGGGAATAAGGTATACAGCACTATGGTTGACCAGGGCACTATGTAGGGAATAAGGTATATAGCACTATGGTTGACCAGGGCACTATGTAGGGAATAAGGTATACAGCACTATGTAGGGAATAAGGTATACAACACTATGTAGGAATAAGGTATACAACACTATGTAGGGAATAAGGTATACAGCACTATGGTTGACCAGGGCACTATGTAGGGAATAAGGTATATAGCACTATGGTTGACCAGGGCACTATGTAGGGAATAAGGTATACAGCACTATGTAGGGAATAAGGTATACAGCACTATGTAGGGAATAAGGTATACAACACTATGTAGGGAATAAGGTATACAGCACTATGTAGGGAATAAGGTATACAACACTATGTAGGGAATAAGGTATACAACACTATGTAGGGAATAAGGTTGCATTTGGAACGTAGCCATCATCAACATCAAAGGACAGCAGTGTCTTCCCTGCTATTCATGTCAGAGAGTGTGTGTGTGTGTGTGTGTGTGTGTGTGTGTGTGTGTGTGTGTGTGTGTGTGTGTGTGTGTGTGTGTGTGTGTGTGTGTGTGTGTGTGTGTGTGTGTGTGTGTGTGTGTGTGTGTGTGTGTGTGTGTGTGTGTGTGTCTGTGTGTAGAATGGTAGATTAACTATCTTCTCTATCCTACAGCTTTTCTTTCTGCGTATGCTGATATCGCCCTGAGCAATCTACTTGGAACGGTGCGTCATCAAACATACACACTATAACTCCTAAACCACTGGTTTCCTCTTAAGCGTATATGATTCCTACTTCCTCAATTTTTCCTCACTCTCCCCCCTTTCTTTCTCTCTCTCTCTCTCCCCCCCTCTTTCCTCACCCCCTCTTCCTCTCTCTCCCTCTTTCCTCACCCCCTCTTCCTCTCTCACCCTCTTTCCTCACCCCCTCTTCCTCTCTCTCCCTCTTTCTTCACCCCCTCTTCCTCTCTCACCCTCTTTCCTCACCCCCTCTTCCTTTCCTCCCCCCCTCTCCCTACACCACCCATCTCCCTCTCCTACCCCCCCCCCCCCCCCCCCCTCCAGGTGGGCCTCCCAGCATGCAGTTGGGCAGCGACTCTGACCGCCACTCTGATGCTGCTGCTGACAGGGCGGAGCCTGTCTGCATACCGCATCCCTACTGGTCGAGTCATGGCTCCGGAACAGAACATCCGCTGTCATAGCCAATGGGCTGCCAGAGAGACCACAGACAGCACTGACGTGTAGACACATACACACAACTGCCTTAACCCATAAAATGACAATATCAATATTGTCCACATGATGGCGCACTAAGTCAGGCAGGTGTAAGCAAGTTTCCGCTCGGTAGCCTACAGATCTAAGATCAGCTTCCCCTGCCTGATCTTAACCTTAACCATTAGAATGAAAAATGATGCAAAACTGACCTAGGATCAGCATCTAGGAGCAACTTCACCCTACACTGAAGAGGCCTCGGTAACAGTCGCCTTAACCTGCCTGGATAAATACTGAACCACAGGGACAAGCGCATACTTTGGGAGAAAGGAGGGGATGTACATAGCCTTTCTTGCTTCACTGGGCCTATAAAGGGACCAATTGAAGTCAATGTCTTTGACTCAGTGTTGTAGGCTACAATAGGCTACATGCTGATTTAAAAACCACTTTCTGTGTCTCTTGTCTGTCATTGTAGCCTGTGTAGGCCAACTACTAAACTTGTCAAATAAACACTGTTTCCACTTTCACTGCTTGTTTTTCGTCCCAAAAAATGTGAATCTTGAAACACGGACGCCTGGCCCGCATGCCTGATGAAAACATTTCTCCAGGTGTTGCAAAGATCAAGGCCTGGTTTCAAGTGTAATCGACTACATCGGTGGTCGAGGAGTAGTTGTTATCGAGGCTTAACTGCCTTTCTCAAGGGCAGAAGAGGACATTTTTCCACCTTTATCGGCCAAGGGATTCTAACCAGCAACCTTTCGGTTACTCTTCCAGTTTTTGACAGTTGCGTCCACATGATTTCTGAGACTATGGCTTCTTTCCTCTAGTCTACACACAAAACCCCCAAAACACACAACATGCAAAACGTCACACATCTCTTGCAAAACCAAAACACTTCATTCAAAACTATTTCAACTCCTCTCAAAATTGTGTTTTTGCATCAAAACTCTTCACACAAACCATCAAATGTTTAGCTCTTATACACGCCAACTACACACGGATGTGACACTATCTTGTGTCTTTTGCATGTTCAGTGGAGTCCATGGCAGTTTTTCATAGGACTCACACGTACATATATGTGTATAAATATATACAGTATGTATACATATTCAGTATATATTTACACAGAAATAGAAGGGGGAAAAAAGTATTCTCAAAACATTGTATTTTCATCCAGATTTCAGGATAAACAGTAACAGACAAAACAAATAGTTACTATAAAGAAAAAACCAATGAGGGGGCATCCTGTCTCCTATTTGGGTCTGGCCACAGCACCTCATCTACATCACATGTTCTCTCTGGCTAAACAGGGGGGGAAGTAGCTTCTGGTGTGGCGTATCCAGCCCTGGCATGCCCCCTTGTCTATGTCACCACAGGCCTCCTCCTCATCTTCGTCCCCCTCTTACTCTCACTCCTCTTCCTCTCTCTCCAAAATTGGCCTCCATTGTTGTCCAAACCAAGAAAGCCAACCTGAAGCCTATTCATAGTGCTCAAGCTCTGATTTCTAACTGAAGAAATCAGCTGTAAGTGTTTTCACACGTAGGCACTGGGTGTAGGTAATCGGTACATTTTGAATGGCAGTTTTTTCAAATGAAACACAAGATCTGTTACTTTCAAATGATGTGTCTAATGTAGAGAACAGTGTCTAGTAAGAAGTGTGTTTTACAATTGCAAACTGAGTGTAAAGCAGATAATGTGTTTGCAGTGTTGCAGACTTGGTCTGAAGATTAGGTACATGAGTAAATGGTTTCACTGAGTGTTCCTCAAGTACCACTTTTAGTGTGTAAGAGATTGTAGAAAACTGTAACCTCTAGGCTACAGTCAGTGCAGGAAGTAAAATGAAATAATTTTTGTAATTTTTTTATTTAACCTTTATTTAACCAGGTAGGCAAGTTGAGAACAAGTTCTCAATTGAAAAATATATATATTTAATTTCAATGACATCGAAACAAAGCAAAGATTAGCCATTTCTTTCCAAAGTTTACATTTTTTTAAATAAAAAATGTATAAATATAGGATGGGGTCAATTCGAATTGAATACGTCATGCATTTCTATCTGAATGTTGGCCAACATTGTGTCCTGCTGAACGTGGTGCTGATTTCCAACAGCCAATCCATTCACAGCCGATACAGATACTGTACCTGTCAGCGTGTTGTCTGGTGGTACATGCGAGTCGTCATTCACAGCCGATACTGTACCTGTCAGCGTGTTGTCTGGTGGTACATGTGAGTCGTCATTCACAGCCGATACTGTACCTGTCAGCGTGTTGTCTGGTGGTACATGTGAGTCGTCATTCACAGCCGATACAGATACTGTACCTGTCAGCGTGTTGTCTGGTGGTACATGTGAGTCGTCATCCCTTCGCATGGTGTCCCATATAAAACGGTTCCCTGACATGTTTGAAGAATACACATCTCCCATTCTTTTGGTCAGAGGACTCCTCCAGCTGTAGAAAAACAACGTAGAGTTGACAGCACAGCGCTGATTACATCAATGGCTGTTAGTGGAATTCCAGGAGAGACAGGTGACAGTATTTTGACCCATGACCAGAACAAATGTGACCAACCTGAAGTGGGACTGGTGCCTGGCCACATTCCGCCTCAGCCTTCTGCTCCTGATATGGACGGGGTTCCCACCACACTACTGAACAACAAATCCACCAGGTTATGTAAGTAGCCTGTGAATTAAATACAATATAATCACTCAATAAACATAATAAACATATATATATATATTTTTAAGTTTTGGAAGTAATTATACTGATAGAAGGACTGTAAGTACAGAATAGATTCAGGCCAGTGATGCTGACGCTGTTACTATGCAACCGGCTTGTAACGTTACTGAATGCTTGTATTATGTTAGCTAAAAACATTGGTACTCGGGCTAGACATGTACCATCCTTCATTCATATATGTTTGCCCTAGAAAATACACAATAGACTTTTATGAAAACAGGCATGTTGTTTTTAGCACTAGTAGGAGACGAAGACCCTGAATGCTAGCTCTAAGCTAGTTGTAACCTAGCCCTTGATCATGACTCACACTTCCATTATCGAGAGCTGAACTGCTAACCCAAACAATATGCCTGTTCTCATAAAAGTAGCTAGCTACCTAAATTGCAAATCCGGGTTAGTTATCATTATCTTTGTCCGAGTTTAAATTAATTGGCTAGCTAGCTAAACGTTCTCTTTCGTTTTCGTAATGGGTCGCCAAACGACTCCTGCGCCTTCACACGGTGTGAATGCCATGCTTACATTATCGATAACAAGCTGGTTAACGTTAGGTCCTATCAAAACGTATCGCCAGGTGCAACGTTAGCTATGCAAATCTTCCTCTCTATGACATTGCATCACATTACACGTTAGGGAGAGGCTATGTATTTGGCTAGTTACATCACGGTATCATAGCCACACAGCAGTCACAGCCATCATGTTGTATGTTTGTTGTAAATAATCCATTCCTTGCCATCTTGCACAATATTGTTGAATGCATTAGAAATCTGCACCAACTTTATGGAAGTCGATTTTCACTCCTATGCCGAGAAAGTATGCCTGCATTGCAGACTTCACAGCATGCCCAAAACAGAAGGTTGTCTCTGGGCAATTGGACATCATTGGCAAAAGTGGGCTTGTAAGTAATTCATAACTAACGCATTCCTACCCGTCATGACGCAGTCACTTCCAAATGTTGTTTTGGATGATACTGACTTTATGACCAAAATGATCCTATTTACATTTCGTAGTTAATTTTTATACTAGAATCAATGTTCCTGACTCATATCGATGCCACATAGGCCCTTTATAAGTGGATACGTTGGTTCTAGGAGACAGTTAAACTTTAAAACTGCAACATGTTCTGTCATTCTCATGGCAAAATGTGAGGAATATCATGAGGTGAGCTATTAAACAGCTATTTCTTCTCTATGCTCCATGGACATTTTTTTTTTCTTCAGGAAATTAGCTTTAAAACTACAAAATGTTCTCTCAGACAAAATGAGTAGAATAGCATTATAAAACTGTTATTTTTTTAGGGGGTTGGGGGGGCCTTCCACATATACTGTATTCTCAAAATATCCCTCCATATACCATAACAAATCTTGTCAAACTGTAAAAAAAACAAAAAAAACATGGGGGAATACCCCCATCTACTGTTTGTCTCCCCCCACCAAAATGTCGCCCTTGCAGTGTACACATATAAACTCAGCAAAAAAAGAAACGTCCTCTCACTGTCAACTGCGTTTATTTTCAGCGAACTTAACATGTGTAAATATTTGTATGAACATAACAAGATTCAACAACTGAGACATAAACTGAACAAGTTCCACAGACATGTGACTAACAGAAATGGAATAATGTGTCCCTGAACAAAGGGGGGTCAAAATCAAAAGTAACAGTCAGTATCTGGTGTGGCCACCATCTGCATTACTGCTGCAGTACTCCAGATTTGACAGTTCTTGCTGTGAGATGTTATCCCACTCTTTCACCAAGGCACCTGCAAGTTCCCGGACATTTTTGGGGGGAATGGCCCTAGCCCTCACCCTCCGATCCAACAGGTCCCAGACGTGCTCAATGGGATTGAGATCTGGGCTCTTCACTGGCCATGGCAGAACACTGACATTCCTGTCTTGCAAGAAAACACGCACAGAACGAGCAGTATGGCTGGTGTCATTGTCATGCTGGAGGGTCATGTCAGGATGAGCCTGCAGGAAGGGTACCACATGAGGGAGGAGGATGTCTTCCCTGTAACGCACAGCGTTGAGATTGCCTGCAATGACAACAAGCTCAGTCCGATGATGCTGTGACACACCGCCCCAGACCATGACGGACCCTCCAGCTCCAAATCGATCTTGCTCCAGAGTACAGGCCTCGGTGTAACGCTCATTCCTTCGACGATAAACGCGAATCCGACCATCACCTCTGGTGAGACAAAACCGCGATTTGTCAGTGAAGAGCACTTTTTGCCAGTCCTGTCTGGTCCAGCGACGGTGGGTTTGTGCCCATAGGCGACATTGTTGCCGGTGATGTCTGGTGAGGACCTGCCTTACAACAGGCCTACAAGCCCTCAGTCCAGCCTCTCTCAACCTATTGCGGACAGTCTGAGCACTGATGGAGTGATTGTGCGTTCCTGGTGTAACTCGGGCAGTTGTTGTTGCCATCCTGTACCTGTCCCGCAGGTGTGATGTTCGGATGTACCGATCCTGTGCAGGTGTTGTTGCACGAGGGCAATCAGCTGTCCCTGTAGCGCTGTCTTAGGCGTCTCACAGTATGGACATTGCAATTTATTGCCCTGGCCACATCTGCAGTCCTCATGCCTCCTTGCAGCATGCCTAAGGCACGTTCATGCAGATGAACAGGGACCTTGGGCATCTTTCTTTTGGTGTTTTTCAGAGTTAATAGAAAGGTCACTTTAGTGTCCTAAGTTTTCATAACTGTGACCTTAATTGCCAACTGTCTGTAAGCTGTTAGTGTCTTAATGACGTTCCACAGGTGCATGTTCATTAATTGTTTATGGGTCATTGAAAAGGCATGGGAAACAGTGTTTAAACCTGTATTATGGGTCATTGAACAAGCATGGGAAACAGTGTTTAAACCTGTATTATGGGTAATTGAACAAGCACGGGAAACAGTGTTTAAACCTGTATTATGGGTCATTGAACAAGCATGGGAAACAGTGTTTAAACCCTTTACAATGAAGATCTGTGAAATTATTTGGATTTTTACAAATGATCTTTGAAAGACAGGGTCCTGAATAAGGGACCTTTCTTTCTTTTTGGCGAGTTTGTTTACAGTTTGTGAGTGTGTGATATGGGAGATAGCGGTATGTTTATTTCGACATTACAAAGACAGTTTTATAAACAATGGCACCACTGCCATGTTGCACTGAGCCTTGCTGTTGGAAAACCACATCAGTCTCGGCTTTCGGCTCTCATAGATGCACCTCCCTGACTTCCGTTTGCACTCAAGTAAGGCCAGTATAAGCCGTGTAAAGCTTATGCGGAAAGTGATTTTAGAGGAAGTAGGCCAATCATTAACTTTTTTGGTAGAGTTAAAACGACGTCGCTGTGGAATAGTGTTGACATTTGACAAGCTAAATAGACGCACGATGATAACCAAGGGTAAGTGCGATTCAATTAGCTTGTAATGTTGCTAAAAGAGAATGTATGAATGTTTCCACTAGTTAGCACAGTCACAAAGTCAGTGGGCTATATCCTACAAATGAATGAACTTTGTTTTTGTTTTTAGTTTAAGGTTAGGCATAAGGTAAGCAGTGTGGTTAAGGTTAGGTTTTTTTTTTAATCACATTTTAAACAAAGAGACATGTAGAAATATGTGCGGTTTATAACTAGTATGCTGTGACGACCGATTGCTGAAGAAGCGTTGCACTTCCGCGAAAGTAAGGACCTCTTTTCATTCCGTTTGGAGTCGCTAAATGCGTTGTTGAGCGATATTGTTTCCACTAAAAGAAAAAGAAAAGTCGCGCGCTAGTAGTGTCTTCGATGCCTTCATTATATTGCAACTACTGTTGTTTCCAAGCAACCACTTTACATCAACATGTAGGCTAAATGTGACCGAACATCTTGATTCGGTCTTATGTAGCAACGTTTGCATTTATTTTTATTTTTTACATTGGATAAAAGCAGAGACACAGAGCTACAAAATGGTATATCATACACTACATTTGTTTTTGGGAACAATGGGAAAGTAATTCTGCTTCGAAAGTTGATCAACTTGTAACCTCAACTTTTGAGAAAATGGCCTTTGGATGTTTTGGTACCTACTGGAGAGCACTCCTTTGTCTACACCCATTCAGCATTGTTCACGCCCTCTTTAACCAGCCCTACCTATCTCTAAGTATTCACATGTGAGGTAATGTGCTATACATTGAGTAGTGTAGTAAAGATTAAGACTAAAAGTAGTAGCCTACAATACGAAAAAATTCCAGGTAAATAGAAGGTATTAATATAAATAAAATATACAGTATGTGCAAGAACAATATCGGTGATAGATTAGGGAGTTCTATGCATACAAGCAGGGGTAAAATGTCTACGCAGCAGGATTTAAAAAAAATAGTAGCAGCATCGTATGGTGTGTGTGTTAGGAGAGAGTCATTTGAATAAAGGCACTGCAGATAGTGCTGATGACTGGTCCGTCCAAAACATGCATGAACAAGAATCTGTATTCGGAGAGACGGTTTCCATCCTGCCCTTGACTTTGGTGCAGGGCATGTGAAGTCCATAGCCTCTTCGTCGCAAGACTCCCTGATCTCCTCAAAAACATATATTTGTCTAGCTGTGTCCAGTCCAGGTGGGGCTTGTACAAGCAGACTATCTATGGGATGAAGGATGTCAGCGTTGCACAGCAGCTAAAACCTGGTCCCAACTGAGTCTGAACGCTCCTTGGTGACAACAAGGCTCCAAAGCATCGAAGCTGTAAAACAGGAAATAACAAACAAAAAAAAGAGAATATTGAAACCTTGCACAACATCATTTCTCCTCCTAAGTTTAGATAAGAATAATAACCTCATACAATGCAATGAAAATTATTTTCACCTGAAGTGCTGGTACTGCTTGATCTGTGGCAGCGGCCTGAAGTACGGAGTCAGGTGTTGTTGCCAGCCATAGCTTTCCACCAGCACCGTACCATCCTCCAGTCCAACCAGCTGTGGGATGTTGACCCCTGTCACAGTACCATCCTCCAGTCCAACCAGCTGTGGGATGTTGACCCCTGTCACAGTACCATCCTCCAGTCCAACCAGCTGTGGGATGTTGACCCCTGTCACAGTACCATCCTCCAGTCCAACTAGCTGTGGGACGTTGACCCCTGTCAGTGCTGTTCTTCACAACACCAGCAGTCTCAGACAGTGTTCACTCTGGTCTTTCTGAAGCACTGCTTGATAAGGCTGAAGCACCAGTCGGGGGAAAACTTGGTGTGGCCTGTGATCAGGAAGTGAAGGTCCAGACTGTGGTGGAGCTTGTGCATGGTCCGCCAGGCGCAATACCAGAGCCAATCATGTTGGAGGTCAATTAAATAATCAAAATGTGTAGAGACGCCACACTGCTGCTTTTGTCACATGGGATGGCAGCAGCTTTCCACCAAAGTGTTTGTGTCCTCGGTGGCGTCCTGGTAATGCTATTGCATTATCCTCTGCGTAGTTGTTGATGAAGTTCACCACTCGCTTCAAGTCCTCATGCTTCAGGTGTGACCTGTGCTTGCTTGGGCCAGCCCTCTTTAAATAGGAGGCATTAGACCATTCTCCTTGTATGACCGGTGGAAGAGAGTTAGGCGTGTTCTATTGATGCTGAAAGACAAATTCCAGATGCATTATTATACAACAGATGGCTGTAATCACCGCTAGACACCTGGCTAACTTGATGGGTCGTCAGCTAGCTAACAGCTACATGTAGCTAGCTAGCTAGCTAGCTAAACAATGAACCATAATCCCAATTCATAGAGTACTAGCAAATGCATACCGATTGTCATAGCTAGCTAAAGGTAACATTGAACCTATTTGGTTAGCTAGCCAACATTAAGCTATAACTAGCAATGCAAAATGGCATTCTGAGATAACATCACTACGCCTAATGCTAGATAGCAAGCTAGCCATCTACGGTCAGCTAGCTAACAGTAAGCTTTAACTTGCAATGAAAACAACTTCCTGACAAAATTAGAAACGTATAATATCTGAAACTGTAGCTAGACTCTTACCTGTATACGTGGATGAACGCTTCACGGCAGACTGCAACTCTTTTCATTAAATAAGACGTCCTGTGTCGTTTCCGTTTTGTTTGTACAGCTTGTGTGGCCCGTTGTGTCCAGTCACTCTGGTTCACAATGACCGTGTGCAATGGCATAATAATAATAATCAGATCTTTCTCCCTCTGTCACAGATGCTACGGTTGCCCTTAGTTTGAAGATGTAATCCGGAGACAGGTGTTTTATACAACAGCCTTCTGTGTTCTCTTTGACTCCCTATGCATTTGCAATCAAACGTCAGAATTCTATTCATCTCCTTATTGTACTCTGCTTCTACCATCACTGTCAGGACTAGTGTCGTCTTTAAAGAAAGAGTTTTTACCTAAATCAGGGATTTCCTTATCGTCTGATTAATTTTCATAGTCCGAGAGAGTCAGCATGGCACCATCGTCCTCCAGAAAGTAGTTCCATCACAATTTTTCCCACTGACTTTTGTCGATAGGGCCTGAAATTCAGGGCAGCAATGTTATGGAGAGCAGTAGCAACATATTTGCAGTCCTCCATGGCTAACGTTATATCTTTCGAAACGCCGCAAACCAATCTGAAACTCATCTCTCGGCATGTCCTGCCCACTGATTATCTCAGCCAATCATGGCTAGTGGGAAGGTTCCTGGCTTTTTCTGTGGCTAAACCAACTAGGCTCGTAATTTAACAACTTAATTTGTATTTACAGATGGTAAACAAGTTTGTTATTAAGGCACATGAATGTTCAAATGTTCCAGAAAGCATTTCTGCCATAAAAAGCATTGATAAAAAATGAACTACGTTCAAATGGCACTCCTGTGAAGTCATGACTTGCGACATACACCTCGTTTCCTGAAACTGGTCACAAATGTATGATATCTCACTGGACTCACCTAGGGTTGGGGTCAAATCCATTTCAGGAACTAAACTGACATTCCATTTAATGAAGCTCGTGGCGTTGCTTCCAGAGGCAGTTTGGAACTCGGTAGTGAGTGTTGCAACCGAGGACAGATGATTATTACGTGTTTCAGCACTAAGCAGTCCTGTTCTGTGAGCTTGTGTGGCCTACCACGTTGTGGCTGAGCCGTTGTTGCTCCAAGACGTTTCCACTTCACAATAACAGCACTTACAGTTGACCGGGGCAGCAGGGCAGAAATTTGACAAACTGACTTGTTGGAAAGGTGGCATCCGTGCCACTTGGAAAGTCACGGAGCTCTTCAGTGAGGCCATTCTACTGCCAATGTTTGTCTATGAAGATTGCATGGCTGTGTGCTCAATTTTATACACTTGTCAGCAACGGGTGTGGCCGAAATAGCCAAATCCATTAATTTGAAAGGGGTGTCCACATACTTTTGTGTGTATATATATATTAGTGTACCTCCTCAATCCATTCCCCTTTCCCTCCCTCTAGGCTGTATTAGGATACTGTTTCCCCGGCCTGGTGTCTCCAGACTGGTTGTCCTGTCTCTTTCCTCCTCCCTGGCTCTGCTGCTACTCTACAGGTGGGTGATACGACATACATAATGTAAATCATGACTTCATGATAATTTCTATTTATTTTTCTGCTTCTTCTTCAGCTCTATGATGGGTCCCCAGAGCCCCTCTGCGCTGCACCAGGTCTTCCTCCATTTCAGACATGTCCGCTCCTACCCCCTCCTCAGACGGCCTCGCTGCTGCCTCCACCCCCCCAACTCCAAACTCAACCCTGGATCCAGTCACCCCAGACCCAACCCCTGGTCCCTCTACCCTGACTCCAACCACGACCTTGAAGCCACCCCCATCCTTCTGCTCCTAGCAATCAAGTCCCACCCTGCCAACTCTGACCGCCGGGCTGCCATACGAGCCACCTGGGGCGAGGAGAGGGAGTGGAGAGGCCAGGGGGTGAGGAGGGTGTTTCTACTGGGCCTGGGAAGAGACAGGGGGGAGGAGGGGGGAGACCCAGAGGTGGGGGAGGAGAGTGAGAGATACGGGGACATCCTCCAGTGGGGGTTCAGAGAATCATTTTACAATGTGACTCTGAAAGAGGTTCTGTTCTGGAACTGGTTCCACCAGGATTGTTCTACAACCGTTCTCTATATTCTGAAGGGGGACGATGACGTTTACGTGGATGTGGAGAGAGTGGTGGGGTTCCTACAGGACAGGGGGAGAGGAGAAGAGGGAGAGACGGAGATAAGGGGAGAGACATTGATAAGGGGAGGGATGAGGAGAGGAGAAGAGGGAGAGACGGAGATAGGGGGAGAGAGAGGGTTGAAGACTGAGATGAAGAGAGTGATAGGACCAGGGGCAGGGAGAGAGCGAGGGACAGAGGGAGGGGCAGGGAGAGAGCGAGGAACAGAGGGACGGCGAGGAATAGAGGGAGGGGCAGGGAGAGAGCGAGGAACAGAGGGAGGGGCAGGGAGAGAGCGAGGAACAGAGGGAGGGGCAGGGAGAGAGCGAGGAACAGAGGGAGGGGCAGGGAGAGAAACAGAGGGAAAGGCAGGGTCTCCCCAGCCTCTCTACATGGGACGTATCTTTGTGGAAACCCACCCTGTGCGTATATGGTGGAATAAGTACTTCGTCCCCTACTCCTTGTACACTGGCCCCTACCCTCCCTACGCTGGGGGCGGGGGCTACCTCCTCTCCAGAGATGCCCTCTCTCTTCTCCTCCACGCCTCCACCAGGGTACCTCTCTTCCCCATCGATGATGCCTACGTCGGCATGGTCGCACAGGTGAGTTCTTTGGTTGATTGGATGAATTTTATACCGATTATCACCATCACGCGCAAAATTTAATTTCAATAATATTTGGTCATTTAGAAATATACAGGTAGACGCAGTCATTCCTTGAGCCACAACATTTTATTTTTACCTTTTCTTTAACCTGGCAAGTCAGTTAAGAACAAATTCTTATTTCACAATGACAGCCTAGGAACAGTGGGTTAACTGTCTTGTTCAGGGGCAGAATGACAGATTTTTACCTTGTCAGAGCTCGGGGATTCGATCTTGCAACCTTTCGGTTACTGGTCCAACGCTCTAACCACTAAGGTCAAAAGTAGTGCACTACCCTATGGGCCCTGGTTAGAAGTAGTGCACTACCCTATGGGCAATGGTTAGAAGTAGTGCACTACCCTATGGGCCCTGGTTAGAAGTAGTGCAGTACTTTGGCCCTATGGGCCCTGGTTAGAAGTAGTGCAGTACTTTGGCCCTATGGGCCCTGGTTAGAAGTAGTGCAGTACTTTGGCCCTATGGGCCCTGGTTAGAAGTAGTGCAGTACTTTGGCCCTATGGGCCCTGGTTAGAAGTAGTGCAGTACTTTGGCCCTATGGGCCCTGGTTAGAAGTAGTGCAGTACTTTGGCCCTATGGGCCCTGGTTAGAAGTAGTGCAGTACTTTGGCCCTATGGGCCCTGGTTAGAAGTAGTGCAGTACTTTGGCCCTATGGGCCCTGGTTAGAAGTAGTGCAGTACTTTGGCCCTATGGGCCCTGGTTAGAAGTAGTGCACTATAGAGGGAATAGGGTGCCATTTGGGACACTCCCCACAATGGACAAACTCACATAAGCAAATGTAATAATTACACCCCCCCTTCTTTCTCTCTCCCTCTTTTCTCTTCCCTTCCCCCTCTATCCGCTCCGTCTCTCTCCAGGCAGCTAACCTACCAGCCAGACACCATCCTGGCTTCATGCCTGTGGAGTACTCTCCCTCCCGCCACCCCTGTCACTACCTCAACAGGTAAAAGTACCCTTTCATTTCCATGTCTATCAAACACCTAAACGGCACCAAGTAGCTGAGCTCTGTCAGGTGTGCCAGAATGTGTAAGGCCCAGTGTGTTATGTTTTTGGCTGTGCGAGATGTGTACAATATACACTACCAGTCAAAAGTTTGGACATACCTACTCATTCAAGGGTTTGTCTTTATTTTTACTATTTTATGCATTGTAGAATAATAGAAGACAAACTATGAAATAACACATATGGAATCATGTAGTAACCAAACCTTTGACTGGTACTGTATATGACATAGGTCACGTGCAATCTATGTATTATGTCCAGCGTGTAATGTACATTGTCTATTTTACATACAGAAGTACTTTTCGGGTTCCACAATTCCCTGTATTTTATAAGAAATCATGGTTAGAAGATTCCTGGCATTGAGAGAATAAGAAGAAAATCCAAGAATCCTACAACCAGGATTTTTTGGAAAACCAGGGAATTTGGGGAAAGTTAAGTATTTTGCGACCCTACATGTCTAAGACAATTATCTTGTCACTATCACAGTATCATGGTCCTCCACAAGCTGCTACCCACAGACCTGCTTCATCTCTGGAGCTTCCGCCAGACTCAGGTGCACTCCTGTAAGGACTCTGCCCAGGATGGGCTCACCTTGGCCAGAGCCAACTCCCCTGGTTAGGATTGAAGGGAAAGCTGATCCTATACCTAGGGCAGGGGTATCAAACGTATTTTGCTCTGCGGGACACAGTTGGTCTTCACTGAGGTTCGCATTGAGAATTTGCCCAAAATAGGCCGTCTGTTTTTGAAATGTTCAATGTTACCTGGTGTCAATTTTGCCCCAGCTAACACACCTGACTCCAATAATCACCAAATTTATTTGATTTAACTAGGCAAGTCAGTTAAGAACAAATTCTTATGTACAATGACGGCCTAGGAACAGTGGGTTAACTGCCTTGTTCAGGGGCAGAACGACAGATTTGTACCTTGTCAGCTCGGGGATTTGATCTTGGAACCTTCCGGTTGCTAGTCCAACGCTCTAACCACTAGGCTACCTGCCGCCCTAATCATGATCTTCAGTTTAGAATGCAATTTGATTAATTAGCGTTTGGCGTTACACTTTTTCTCCATCCTTAGCAATCAGGCCCTTGAGGACTGGAGTTGCCCACCCTTGGTAGCTTGTCTAGCAAGCTGCTGGACAGACTGAAGAGACTATACATGTAGGTTCATTATCATGTTTAACCCTTGACCCAGTTGGAGCCTGGAGTGAGATCTTAGATGTTTGGTCCGACGGGATTAACAGACAGTATAATTTAAAGCACTGAGCAGCGTCATGAATAACCTCAGGGATTTTTAGTGTGAGTGTGCGTGCATGGGCATGTGTGAGTTGAGGTTCAATTACTATGAATCAAGCTATGAAATTGTTTACAATTAGTTTCTCAGAGATCAGATGTGTATCAGATATGCCTAAAAAAAGAAATCAGATGTGAGTACTTCAGACTGCGTGTGTAAGCATGGCTTTTGTATACCTGTGTTTTATACCGTGTGTGTTGCTCTACAGTTTACTGGTGTTTTACCTCATGTTCTATGTCACAGCTCTTGTGAATTAAAAAGTGTTTTTCAAATGACACTGAATGAAATTCTGATTCAGTGTATATGTGACCTAAAAATCTAACTGAGTAATGTTTATAATAAAACATCTCCAAGAGAACCTCAGGATGTAATGTAGGTCTGGATGATATCACCAAGATATCATTTTATACATTTTTTGATTTAACCAGGTAGGCCAGTTGAGAACAGGTTCTCATTTACAACTGCGACCTGGCCAAGATAAAGCAAAGCAGTGTGACCAGAAAGAGTTAGTCAATAACACAATAGAAAAGAAAAATAGGTTTCTCTATGTAGAAGAGTAGTATCATATCACAATATGTTTCGCATTTGACGAATA
This sequence comes from Salvelinus namaycush, assembly GCF_016432855.1. Classification (NCBI taxonomy): domain Eukaryota; kingdom Metazoa; phylum Chordata; class Actinopteri; order Salmoniformes; family Salmonidae; genus Salvelinus; species Salvelinus namaycush. Next base: position 1,962,902 of record NC_052327.1, on the reverse strand, counting down.
ATAAAAGTACTAGATTTGCTTTGAGTACTGCATGAACGTAAGGTGGCAACACGTTTATTTACATAAGTATATGCCCCCTTTCTCTACTTTTGCATACTGGCTGTTACTACAAGTAACACAACAATTACATACATATTTCATAAACAAAGTTATGCAACACCCATTGTCGCCGTGTGGAAAAAGTCATTGTCCCTATACACTCAATAACTGGTTGGGCAACATTTTAACTGCAATGACTCCCAACCAACACTTCCTGTATTTGTTGATCAGTCTTACATCGCTGTGGAGGAATTTTGGCCCACTCTTCTATGTAGAAGTGCTTTAACACAGTGACATTTCTGGGGGTTTTCCAAGCATGAACTGCTCGTTTCAAGTCTTGCCACATCTCAATTGGGATTAGGTCTGGGCTTTGACTAGGCCGTTCCAAAACTTCAAATGTGTTACTTTTTAGCCATTTTCATGTAGACTTGATTGTGTGTTTTGGATCATTCTCCCATGGCACCCTATATAGTGCACTACTTTTGACCAGAGAATGATGGGCTGTGGTCAAAAGTAGTGCACGGGAATAGGGTGTCATTTGGGACACAGTTAGTGATACACAGAGTCATTACCTTGCTGCGTGACCCAGCTGCGCTTCAGCTCACAGACGGAGGGCCTGACATTCTACTGTAGAATTCTCTGATACAGAGCAGAATTCATGGTTCCTTCTATTAAGACACGTCGTCCAGGTCCTGAGACATCAAAGCATCCACAAACCATCACACCACCACCACACTTGACTGTTGGTATAACTTTTTGGACAAGATGGGTCCAGGTTCTTACTGTGGAATGCAATGTTTGGTTTTCGCCAGGCACAGTGGAACCCATGTCTCCCAAAATGTTGATTTGACTCCTCTGTCCACAGAACATTCTTCCTAGAGTCTTGATGATCATCCATGTGCTTTTTGGCAAACTTTTAGTAAACTTTTTGGATGAGATGGGTCCCATTATTCCTGGCAAAACGATGACTAATAAGTTGCTGCTGTGGTCTGATTTGAATCTGCATTACAGGGGAAACTCTTTTTGTAACAATCCAAAAGGATTTTTCAGTTTCACTAATTAAGGATTCCAGCTTTAAGAGACGAATGGTTAGGACGTGATTGAGATGTTTGTAGTGTTCAACCTAGCCAGTTTTTGAAAACTAAAGGCCATACACATTTTATTAAAATGTTGAAATACTTTTTCAGCACTACATTTGTTGTTGAGAAAAGTCAAGAGGGACATCCGTTAAACAATTAATTACATTTGTATGGATCAAGTTCCTTTTATCTGTGACCTAGCTGCAGTGCTTTCGGAAAGTATTCAGACACCTTGACTTTTTCCACATTTTGTTACATTACAGCTTTATTCTGAAATTGATTAAATAGTTTCCCCCCTAAATCTACACACAGTACCCCATTATGACATCACAATACCCCATCATGACAAAGCAAAGACAGGTTTTTAGAAATGTTTGCAAAATTATAATTTAAAAAAACATATCACATTTACATAAGTATTCAGACCATTTACTCAGTACTTTGTTGAAGCACCTTTGGCAGTGATTACAGCCTCAAGTCTTCTTTGGTATGACGCTACATAATACAGAATTAATTTAAATTAAGTAACTCCAAATAACAAAAACGTCGCAAACTTAAAGCATGTTCTTCCTTTTTCTTCCGGACTCGGGAGTGGCGAAGGTTGAGAGCCATGCATCCTCCGAAATAAGACCCTGCCAAGCCACCCTGCTTCTTGACACACTGCTCGCTTAACCCGGAAGCACCAATGTGTCGGAGGAAACACCGTCCAGCTGGCGCCCGAAGTCAGCTTGCAGGCGCCCGCTCCGCCACAAGAGTCACTAGAGTGCGATGGGACAAGGAAATCCTGGCTGGCCAAACCGTCCCCTAACCCGGACGACGCTGGGCCAATTGAGCGCCACCTCATGGGTCTCCCAGTCGTGGCCGGCTGCGACACAGCCTGGGATCGAACCCGGGTTGAATTCACCAATGCGAGCTCTTCAGACTAATTTCATAAAATAGATGACTTAGCTGTTCTCTCCATTTTCTCAGAAGTAGGGTTACAAGTTTATCAAATTCCAAAACAGAATTACTTTCCCATTGTTCCTCAACTGTAGTGTATGGTATACCATTTTGTAACTCTGAATCTTCACTTTTATCCAATGTTAAAAACACAATTTAAAAAATGTTGACACAAGATTGAGCCGGTCAGTCACAAATAACGCAACTGCCTGTCTGTAAAGAGAAGGACAGGCTGTACATTGATCCCGCCGTATCTCTCTGTCCACTCACTTCACCCGATCACTTTTGCTTGCATGTTTTCAAGGGTCTGATCATTTAGATTTCTGCTGCCTGCTACTATGATAAATCACACGGTGAGGACGTTCGCTATCAAGCTACCAATGTGCATAATATCTAACAAGGAGGGAAGGAGAGGGTAGGGTAAAAAGAGAATGCGCATTAGTGTTATGACAGCAAACTTGGCTGCCTGCTGCAAATTGAGGACACGTACACACCCTCCACGAGCTGCTCCTAATATGCAGCTTTTTTGCAGTGAGAACTTGCAGGGAGGTATTTCGCCAATATCTATTCGCGCATATTAAAACATTTTTATTTCAGATCACGAGTATAATCCGATCCGACTATCAACTGTCAATTTACGGATACGATTAGGACTAGGAGTACGACGATGTCAGCACTACCAGATACACTTGTCTAAATTGATGGGTCATGTGAAAGAAATGCTAGAACAAGCCCCACTGCCAAAAAAAAACGGACAAAATTTGAAACGTTTAATATTTGAAAATGTAGCTAGTGAAAGAGATTTGCGTCAGTTCAAATCTGGTATCAGGACAAAATGTGATTCAGAGTCACCGAATATACTTTAAGTGTTTTAATTAAACTCATGCGCTAAATGGTAAATGCAATTTTCGTATATACGGGTTCGCTGTATCACCGCACACGGTAGAACAGAGAACTGTGGAATGTACTCAAATAGCAGTTCTTATACTATGACAGCTTTAGTTCCAACTCGTCCGTTGGCCTATCATAGTAGAGGCTGAACGCGGTTTAAACTTTGCTCCGCCTTTGCTGGCACTCGGACTTGTCCAAGTCCCTTAGTGCTCTCCTCTGTCCACATCTGGTTGTTGGGTAGATTAGATCCGTCTTGTGTCTCCCCCGATTCTACACTCAAACAGTCCCTAATATGGTACTGATCAGTGCTCTAACCTCCCTGGTTGGCCTAGAGATATGCACCCCTCCCCTCTCCAGATTGACCACAGCTTTTATGGCCTGTCACTCAATGTTGGTCAGTCTTTACACACATACATCTGTATTGTTTGTGTGTGTGTAACAAAACAATATTCATCTTCATACAATATGGTAGCAGGCTATAGTGCATAAACATAAATCCTAACACTAGACTCTTACCCGTATATACTATAAAAGGATGAAGGCTTCGCGGCAGCGTGTCGTTTCCGTTTGTAGCTAGCTACAGCTTGTTTGGCCGTTGTTGTGTTAAGTTACTCCGGTTCACACTGACCTTGTGCAGAAAGTAGTCCATCACAACTTTTGCCCAATGATCTTTTGTCGATAATGCCTGCTAAATTCTGGGCAGCAAATGTTGTTGAGCGAAGTAGCAACACATTTTGCAGATCTCTATGGCTAACGTTATATCTTTCCAAAAAGCTGCTGTAGCAAGGACTATCTACACATACTGAGCAGCTCATGTTCCAGACCAGGGGTGGGCAACGCCAGTCCTCAGGGGCATGACTAGTGTCACATTTTATCTTAGCAAACACAGCTGAATAATCAAATTGCATTCTAAACTGAAGATCGTGATTATTGGAGTCAGGTGTGTTCCCTGGGGCAAAACTGTAACACCATTCAGGTCCTCGAGGACTGGAATTGCCCACCTCTGTTATAGACATAAGTTACATGGCAGACCAATCCGAACTCATCTCTTGGCATGTCCAGCCCATCCATTATCTCAGCCAATCATGGCTAGCGGAAAGGCTAAACCAACTAGGCTTGTCATTTAACAATTTTATTTACAGATGGCATACAAGTTTGTTTTAAGGCACATGAAAGTTCACATGTTCCAGAAGGAATTTCTGCCTTTAAAAAAAACGCATTGTAATATTCTTTTTAAATAAACGTTCAAATGCCTCTCTTGTGAAATAGTAACGTGTGACATACGTCTAGCTTCTTGAAACGGGTCACATATGCGAGCACATTCAGATTGACCACACGGTGGCGCTATAACAGGCACATGTTAATATCTCAATCTGTTCGACTCTAATCTGTAAAGTATAGTTCAGTTTGGTCGAACAGAAAAAAAAACTTCAAGCTCATAGCGGCCATATGGTTTGAGCTAAAGTCCATTTGAAAATGTGAATCCATAGATGCTATGTGCCGATCGGTCCTGCGGTTCTGGAGAAGACGTTTAAAGTAGTCAATCATAAAAGAATTGTTCAAAATACTTCAAAAGCATAATATTGCATGACCTGTTCGATGTTGAGTTCTGATATTTGGCAGGCGTGGTAAACAGTACATAAGTAGCTCATCCTAGGACAATGTGTCCAATGTGTCCTGATAGTGACACTTTGGGGTGTGTGTGTGTGAGAGAGAAACAATACTCCCGTTGCACCTTATACTTTGCCATCTTATAACAACTTCTCAACTCACTTCAACATAGCAACAATGAATAACATTACCTAGCTAGATAGAGGGAGAGGGGGACAGAGATGGAGAGGGGGGGGGATGGGAGAGGGATGGGAAGAGGGAGCGGGAGAAGGAGAGGGAGAGAGAGGGAGAGAGAGGGATGGGGTGGGAGGGGGAGAGAGGGATGGGGTGGGAGGGGGAGAGAGGGATGGGGAGGGGGAGAGAGGAGGGGGGGAGGGGGAGAGAGGAGGGAGAGAGGGATGGAGCGATGGAGAGGGTTGGAGAGAGGGATGGGGGAGAGAGAGAGTGAGTGTGTGTGAGTGATTGTTTGTGTGTGTTTGTGTGTGAGTGTTCTAACCTGTGTGTTGGTGCCAGCTGGGTATTTGGCTCTCATGGTGGGTTTCCAGCAGGAAGGAACACACTTCCATGATGCCCAGGCAGGGCCCCAGACACTTACAGACACAGAACCAGGCAGGGCCCCAGACACTTACAGACACACAGAACCAGGCAAGGCCCCAGACACCTACACACACACACACACACACACAGAACCAGGCAAGGCCCCAGACACTTACACACACAGAACCAGGCAAGGCCCCAGACACCTACACACACAGAACCAGGCAAGGCCCCAGACACCTACACACACAGAACCAGGCAAGGCCCCAGACACCTACACACACAGAACCAGGCAAGGCCCCAGACACTTAGACACACAGAACCAGGCAAGGCCCCAGACACCTACACACACAGAACCAGGCAAGGCCCCAGACACCTACACACACAGAACCAGGCAAGGCCCCAGACACTTACACACACACAGAACCAGGCAAGGCCCCAGACACCTACACACACAGAACCAGGCAAGGCCCCAGACACTTACACACACACAGAACCAGGCAAGGCCCCAGACACTTACAGACACAGAACCAGGCAGGGCCCCAGACACCTACACACACACACACACACACACACACACACACACACAGAACCAGGCAAGGCCCCAGACACCTACACACACACAGAACCAGGCAAGGCCCCAGACACCTACACACACAGAACCAGGCAAGGCCCCAGACACCTACACACACAGAACCAGGCAAGGCCCCAGACACTTACACACACACACACACACAGAACCAGGCAAGGCCCCAGACACCTACACACACAGAACCAGGCAAGGCCCCAGACACCTACACACACAGAACCAGGCAAGGCCCCAGACACCTACACACACACACACACACACACACACTTACACACACACAGAACCAGGCAAGGCCCCAGACACCTACACACACAGAACCAGGCAAGGCCCCAGACACCTACACACACAGAACCAGGCAAGGCCCCAGACACCTACACACACAGAACCAGGCAAGGCCCCAGACACCTACACACACAGAGCCAGGCAAGGCCCCAGACACCTACACACACCCACACACACACACACGCAGAGGTATACACACACACACCATTGATCATTTGTCTCAGGCACGCAAGCTCAGGGACACATAACCTTTCACACTCTATCCCCTTTTAAACCTGGTTAATTTATACCTGCAGGGTTAATTTATACCTGCAGGGTTAATTTATACCTGCAGGGTTAATTTATACCTGCAGGGTTAATTTATACCTGCAGGGTTAATTTATACCGGCAGGGTTAATTTATACCTGCAGGGTTAATTTAAACCTGCAGGGTTAATTTATACCTGGTTCATTTAAACCTGCTTCCAGCGTCATACCTAAGACTTGAGGCTGTAATCGCTACCAAAGGTGCTTTACCTAAATACTGAGATAAGGGTCTGAATACTGTAAATGTGATATTTCATAATTTATTTTTTATACATTTGCTAAAATTTCTAAAAACCTGTTTTTGCTTTGTTGTCGTGAGGTATTGTGTGTAGATTGATGAGGGGGAAAAAGGGAGAGGTTGTTGTCCTGGCACCACACGGTCAGGTCTCTGACCTCCTCCCTATATGATGTCTCATCATTGTCGGTGATCAGGCCTACCACAGTTGTGTCATCAGCGAACCTAATGATGGTGTTGGAGCCGTGCCTGGCCGTGGAGCCGGTGTAGTACGAATCGATCTTAGTCCTGTATTGATGGTTTGCCTCCTGTACTCCCTTGTTCACTCATGACAGCACGGCCAGGCACAACTCCAACACCATCATTAAGTTTGCTGATGATCAGAATCAGAATGTGGACAAGATCAAGACACAGAACGCATGTTAGCTCCAGGTATAAAACGTGGCTTATGCTGCCAACCTGAACAATGCATAATAAAGCCAGCTAGGGACAACTTGGTTCAACTTGTGTCCTTTGTAGGCCTATACAGTTTACAGAGCAATACAGCTCCCTCCAGGGGATGGGAGGAACACACACAGTCTGTCAGAACAAGGGGTCAGGGGGTAGAGGGGTCAGTCAGAGGTTAGGGTTGAGGGATAGATCAGGGGTTAGAGTTCAGGGGTCGTCTCTACTCACAGTGGAAGCAGTTCCTCCAGGACTCCAACGGAGAGCTGTCACTCAACACATGCCCATCTGAGAGGGGGAGAGATGGGGAGGGGAGAGAGAACTTCTGTGAGTGTAATGTTTACTGTTAATATACAAAAGTGAAATAAACAATAAAAATTATCTACTTCACTTGCTTTGGCAATGTTAACATGTGTTTCCCATGCCAATAAAGCCCCTTGAATTGAAGTGAATTGAGAGAGAGAGAGACTCCTGAGTTCTTCTGAAAAAAATATAGACCTTGATTTTGGACAAAATTACCAGAATGGACGATTACTACCAAGGACTATAAAGAAAAAACTTCTAACAAACCAAAACCTGCAGAAGAAACACAGAGGAACCTGGAAATACCATCCGCAACAACACGGAGTAAAGTTCAGTCTGAACCTACTTATGAAGGCTAAAAGTAAAATACAATCATCTCTAGGGAATGTTGTTATATAAAGCTTAGTAAATAAGGCTACAAAGTACCAAGCTGCTAGGAAAGAAACTGACCTGATCAATTAGCACTTAAGTGAGAGGTGTGAAAAACTCTTGGGTCCAACAATGGCAGGAGAGTTCCACAGCCCAACCCACCCAAATGTAGAGGCCTTTGAAGCCTCCATGGTTTATCCCTGTCCAGAGGTTATTAGCAGAGGTGGGACCAAGTCATTGTTTTACAAGTCACAAGTAAGTCTCAAGTCTTAGCACTCAAGTCTCAAGTCAAGACCATCAAGTCAAGTCTCAAGTCCTAAACTTTGAGTTCCAAACAAGTCATAATGTGGTCTTCACCAAGTGTAATACCATTTCATATTTTTAACAAGAGTAAGAGTTAGTATATTAAATTAACGCAAATCATGAATGCTTTTAAAAAATACATATTTATTACTTTCCAAATAAACTTTTATATTTCCATGGAAATACATGGGTAGCCATGAGAAGACACATCAATATGACAACAAAAACAAAATATTCTAGTTCTCTCTCTCTCTCGATATACTCGAGACACCTAAATCAATCCTGCCATAAAGTTACAATCATTTATTAAAAGGTACATCTAAACAACTGCTACTGAACTTCAAGTAGGACTACAATTTGAACACTGTCCTGAATGTCTGAGAGAAAAATACAGATCCCAAAGATGGGAGATAAAACCTGAACATGGAGACTACGTGTGTGTGTGTGTGTGTGTGTGTGTGTGTGTGTGTGTGTGTGTGTGTGTGTGTGTGTGTGTGTGTGTGTGTGTGTGTGTAATGCATAAACAGTTTCATTTTTTCTCTTATCTCAGGGCCCTATGATGCATTGCATTTGCAAAAGACCAAATTCAATAAAAATCTGTCAGTCATTTGTGCACGACGAGGCCGCAGTATGATGCCACCATGGCAGAAGACACACCACCGGAGCACTGGAGGCAGGCACTGCCAAGACCCTGATGGCCACTCGGGACAGTGAAGGAAGAGCCTTCATGTTCATTGCCCAGAACAAGAGGGCATTTTGTCCTTCGCATATGTCAAGGTAGTGACTTAGCTGTAGTGCTGGAGTGGTCCCAACAGCTTTCTTCTGCCTCTTACAGTATGCTGCAAACAGCCCTTCTTCTTGTCCAAGACTATGGTCCTCTCGCTCTTCCTCATCAACAAGAGGCACGGCTTGCTCAGTCCCTGTAGCATCTTGCAGAATCAGTTCTGGCAAAACATGTAAAAGCATAACAGAAACAAAAAGGCCAGTATTAGAGTATTGGTGATGCAGTGGGTTAAACTGAAAAAGTATTATTGTTACTGTCAATTGGATTAAATTATGAGAAAAAGTTATATTAAACTCAATAATATTTACCTTTCACTCTTTGTGCCACCTCCTCCTTGACCTCCTCCTTGACCAGCACATGGTGCTCCACCCACATCAGAGAAAAAGCGGATCCAAGGCAGCTGCTTTGAGGTGACTGGATCTGAAAAGGGGGCAGTGATTCCATCTTGTGTCCTGGCCATTTCCACATTGATGAAGATTCCAAGAAATCTTTTTGTTCAGGGATGCCTGGAGACTTCTGACCAGGCCGCTCAGGAAATGGACTTGAGGCTTCCGCTGCTCCAGGTGGTGATTCAGGGACAGGACCGAGGGAACAACAGAACTGATTGTGACTATCTTCTCCTCCTGTGTCATATCTGTTGCTTCTCCAAATGGCTTCAGGATGTCCACCAACTCCTTCAACTTATTCCACTCCCGTACTGTGAACAACAACTCCTTCAACTTATTCCACTCCCGTACTGTGAGCAACAACTCCTTCAACTTATTCCACTCCCGTACTGTGAGCAACAACTCCTTCAACTTATTCCACTCCCGTACTGTGAACAACAACTCCTTCAACTTATTCCACTCCCGTACTGTGAACAACAACTCCTTGTGCCCAGCCTTTTCTGGAACATGACAGAGCTTTAGATGGTCACATTGGATAACTGCCTTCACTTGTTTCAGTGTTGAGTTCCGTCTTGTGTTGACAGCAGCAGGGATGCCTCTTCCCCCAAATTCAGCCTCAAACACCACTTTTGAATGTTGTGCTTGTACGCAGCAGTGAGCTGATTTCTGATAACTTTGAAAGAGGAGGAGTCATCCCTGTTGTTTCTTTCAAGCCGTCTCCCACCAGCAGCTGGAGAATGTGGGCAAAACACTGCAAGCGCTGTTTTTTTGTTGCAATAGCAGCATCCACTGTTTGCTGGTCTTCCAGGGTCAACGGGGAAGCACACCGTGAATGCTTTTCTCATGTTGGCAGCATTGTCACGAATGATATAGTCCAATTTATCTTTAATGCTGTACTCGTCACATATGGCCTCAAATTGCTCACAGATTCTTCCAGCCGTGTGTGGGCCTTTGCCAAGAGATTGGACTTGAGCTGTATCCTTTCTCCATCTTTCTCCATACAGTGACACCAAGGAACTCCCTCATCTTTCTCCATACAGTGACACCAAGGAACTCCCTCATCTTTCTCCATACAGTGACACCAAGGAACCCCCTCATCTTTCTCCACACAGTGACACCAAGGAACCCCCTCATCTTTCTCCATACAGTGACACCAAGGAACTCCCTCATCTTTCTCCATACAGTGCACAGTGACACCAAGGAACCCCCTCATCTTTCTCCATACAGTGCACAGTGACACCAAGGAACCCCCTCATCTTTCTCCATACAGTGACACCAAGGAACCCCCTCATCTTTCTCCATACAGTGCACAGTGACACCAAGGAACCCCCTCATCTTTCTCCATACAGTGCACAGTGACACCAAGGAACCCCCTCATCTTTCTCCATACAGTGCACAGTGACACCAAGGAACCCCCTCATCTTTCTCCATACAGTGCACAGTGACACCAAGGAACCCCCTCATGAGATTGGAGACTGTTGTGGATGATTCCTGCTGTACCGCCCTACACGGACGGGTCTCCATGAACTGTGAGATTGGAGACTGTTGTGGTTCACTTGTGACACTTTTGTTCCCCTGGTATTGTTCAAATCTGTAAAAGGTAAGCAAATAAAACAATTATTGAGCAGCGGCAGTAGTACCGCACCCCCCCCCCCCCCCCCCCCCCATACAGTGACACCAAGGAACTCCCTCATCTTTCTCCATACAGTGCACAGTGACACCAAGGAACCCCCTCATCTTTCTCCATACAGTGCACAGTGACACCAAGGAACCCCCTCATCTTTCTCCATACAGTGACACCAAGGAACCCCCTCATCTTTCTCCATACAGTGCACAGTGACACCAAGGAACCCCCTCATCTTTCTCCATACAGTGCACAGTGACACCAAGGAACCCCCTCATGAGATTGGAGACTGTTGTGGATGATTCCTGCTGTACCGCCCTACACGGACGGGTCTCCATGAATTGTGAGATTGGAGACTGTTGTGGTTCACTTGTGACACTTTTGTTCCCCTGGTATTGTTCAAATCTGTAAAAGGTAAGCAAATAAAACAATTATTGAGCAGCGGCAGTAGTACCGCACCCCCCCCCCCCCCCCACCATAGCCTATCAAGGATCGCTATGGGGCTCAATCGAGCGATGTAGGCTTGTACACACACACTCTCTCGCTCAACTGACTAGCCAGTAGTAGCTCAATCTTGGGTGAAATGATCACGTTCCCACACTGGTTGACTGTATGGAGGCTCATTGATTAAAAGTTATGTTAGCCTACATGTTACACTAGCAAAGTTATATATAGCTGTCAGCTATATTAGCCACGACTTACCGTTCTTTGTGCAGCTTCCACTGTCGAACAAAGTTGGAAGTTGTTGCTCCTCCGTCTGTCATTTTCTTCCTGCATGTTTTCAAAGTGGCAATCCGTTTTTTGTTGACTACAGCGTAGTCTTTATATCCGAAAATAATAATTTTGGGTATCATCTTTCCAAGGGCTCCATCAGAATTCACCCGCCGACGTTCCTCTGCACTGCCACGCGCAACTTTTCAAGTCAGGTTGAGTCAAGGCTCAAGTCCAAGTTAAGTCACGAGTCATTGGTGTTAAAGTCAAAGTCGAGTTGCAAGTCATCATATTTGTGACTCGGGTCTGACTCGAACCCAAGTCATGTGACTCGAGTCCACACCTCTGGTTATTAGAATACAGAACCTCATGGATATTAGGAATAACACCGCAAGGAATAAGTACAAAGTCATTTCTATCAGCATGTTAAATCTGCAACCAGAGGGGGAAAAAAATTCTAGATCACCTGTACTCCACACGCAGAGATGTGTACAAAGCTCTCCCTCGCCCTCCATTTGGCAAATCTGACCATAACTCTATCCTCCTGAATCCTGCTTACAAGCAAAAATTCAAGCAGGGAGCACCAGTGACTCGGTCTCTAAAAAAGTGGTCAGAAGAAGCCGATGCTAAACTACAGGACTGCTTTGCTATCACAGACTGGAACATGTTCCGGGATTCTTCCGATGGCATTGAGGAGTACACCACATCAGTCACTGGCTTGATCAATAAGTGCATTGAGGACGTCGTCCCCACAGTGACTGTACGTACATACCCCAACCAGAAGCCATGGATTACAGGCAACATTTGCACTGAGCTAAAGGTTAGAGCTGCCGCCTTCAAGGAGCGGGATTCTAACCCGGAAGCTTATAAGAAATCTCGCTATGCCCTCTGACGAACCATCAAACAGGCAACGCGTCAATACAGGACTAAGATCAAATCGTACTACACCGGCTCCAATGCTTGTCGGATGTGAAAGGGCTTGCAAACTATTACAGACTACAAAGTGAAGCACAGCTGAGAGTTGCACAGTGACACGAGCCTACCAGACGAGCTAAATAACTACTATCCTCGCTTCGAGGCAAGCAAAACTGAAACATGCATGAGAGCATCAGCTGTTCCGGACGACTGTGTGATCACGCTTTCCGCAGCCGATGTGAGTAAGACCTTTAAACAGGTCAACATCCACAAGGCCGCAGGGCCAGACGGATTACCAGGACTTCTACTCCGAGCATGCGCTGACCAACTGGCAAGTGTCTTCACTGACAGTTTCAACCTCTCCCTGTCTGAGTCTTTAATACCAACATGTTTCAAGCAGACCACCATAGTCCCTGTGCCCAAGAACACTTTTAGGAGTGGCCAGAGAGTCTATCAACAGGAAGGGGCTGATTTACCTGAACCCTGGTAATAGATACTGGACTGTGTGGCTGAGAGATGGAGAGTACAGGGCTCTCGCTGTCCCCTCTGTTCTCCTCTTTCTCAGTCAGAAGCCCCAGAAGGTGGGGGTGTTTGTGGATTATGAGGAGGGTCTCCTATGATGTGGAGACCAGGTCTCTGATCTACTCCTTCACCGGTCAGACCTTCACTGAGAAACTCTATCCATACTTCAATCCAGGCCATAATGATGGTGGTAAAAACTCAGCCCCATTAATCATCACACCTGTCAATCAAACAGGATGAGTTTTATGGTCCGTTGGGATTGAAACTCATCAGTAATATAATAATAATAAATGATAATATAATAACTCGTTAGCTTCCAGTTAGTGAGTCATAAATAGGATATTAATGCATTTGAGTGCTTTAGAAGTCGAAACAACTCTTCAACCAATGAGAGTTCAGCTAGATGGCTATGCTAGCTAACGTTGGAAATAATACGTTAGTTTGTTAGCTTGTGTTGATAATGTGTCAAACTGCTTCATTAATTAATCACATTGTTAAGGTTGTGTACATGGCTGTGTTTTACCATCTTTTGATCGGAAAGGTGAAAGGTCAGCGATGGAATGTCACAACGGGTAAACTCTGGAATCATCCTCCTGTTCTGGAGTCACTTGGAATACAGACTAGGGAGGGCCGTTAGATCTAGTTGTTAGAATACAGACTAGGGAGGGCCGTTAGATCTAGTTGTTAGAATACAGACTAGGGAGGGCCGTTAGATCTAGTTGTTATTTATGACTCGGGAACTCTGACCTCCCAGTTTCCGATAGTATCCATCCCAACACACCAATAACGACTGCTGATTAATGACACAGGCCCAAAAAGTCTTTTTCAGATTCTATTTTGTAGTTCCTAATAAATCAAATCAAATATTATTTGGCACATGCTCTGAATACAACAGGTGTAGACCTTACCGTGAAATGCTTACTTACAAGCCCTTAACAGTCCAGTTTTAAGAAATAGAGTTAAGAAAATATTGACAAAATAAATATTTTAGACGTTTTATAGTCTATTCTAAATCTGAAGGAGAGATTCACTGCTGTGGTCTGATGATGAGAGAGATGAAAGACTTCGCTCAGACAGTATCTGCACATGTGCAGCTTTAACAAGAGAAAAGTTGAGCCTCTCGCTTCAACTCTCTTAGTTGTTTTGGAAATGGACACACCATAATGTTTACTTTCTACAACTACGTCATATCGTGAGTCAAGTAAAAAAAAAAAAAAAGACCTTGTTGAAATGGAAACTGCACTTCCTGGTCTCGTTCTAGATTTGGTTCATTAAGAAATGCTACTGGCCATGACTGAATTCAAATGAGAGTTGGTTACGCAGTGTGGTTTGATGTGGGTTTCTCGTGTGTTTGTTCAGGTGGGAAGAGTTAGTCAAATGATTTCACCAATTAGCTTCTGCTGGCTGGTGTGCAAAGTTGGCCTATATTAGCCTATATTTGGAACTAGTTAGGGACTGTCAATAAATTACACAATGTAAATTAGACAATATTTTCATGTTGTACACCTTTTAGTTTTTGTCATTAAATGCTTTCAATATTTGTATATGAATTTCTACAATGCATAGTTGGATTGAGGTTAAGTCATTGAAACATATTGTCCCATGTACATTGTGTTATTTACCGATGGTCCCTACCTAGTCCCATATGTATATCCAAAGTCAATGCAAATTTACCACTCCGAATTGATGATTACTTGTGTGCTACCAGCTGTGGGCAGGATTTGAAACAAACCCAACATTCATTTACGTTGTGTTGTGAATAAGCCTGGTCAATATGACCTGAGGACTCCTCCAGCCTCCCAACAGGACTCTGGTAACACTGAAAACAAGGAAAAGGCGGAAGGAGGACAGGAAGAGGCCCCAACCACAGCTAGAGAGCAGCACAACACAGTCAAAGGGAGGAAGTGGTCCCGTGTGGCTCAGTTGGTAGAGCATGGTGCTTGCAACGCCAGGGTTGTGGGTTCATTCCCCACGGGGGGACCAGGATGAATATGTATGAACTTTCCAATTTGTAAGTCGCTCTGGATAAGAGCGTCTGCTAAATGACTTAAATGTAAGTGAAGGTTGCAGGTAGAATGTGTGCACATATTCCTCTGCCGGAGGTTCACCTTATATAGCGACACCCCCATCGCGCTCAAGCCCTGGGTTAGAGCCGTTGGATCTGTCTTATGGCAGGTGGGCCATGAAGTCAATGATTGTCATCACGTACAAAGGAAACAATGTGTTACCTAACATTGTGTAAACATCACATGCAAAGGAAACAATGTGTTACCTAACATTGTGTAAACATCACATGCAAAGGAGACAATGTCACTTGTAATGACGAGGATGTGTTGTGTGGCTGTAGTTAAGGTAACCTTGGGCAGAAAACATTTATAAATAGCAATGTAAAAGATAAGAGATCGATGCATTAGAAGCTTGAAGATTTTGTCGCAAGGTAAGAACAGAACTTAATTACTATTGTTAGAAGCTACTGCATATTGTTTTTCAAAATCTATCAAATCCATCAGTTGTGAGGCTGTGGAACAAAAAGAGAAGTGTTACTGGTTTTCATGAACTAGTTAATTCCTCTGTTGAATAAAGTGCTGAGAAGTAAAGTAACAATAAAACAACTACAGACTCAGGGGATTCACCTTAGTTGGCCCGCGGCCAGACCCTATTGTGGGCTTGAGCAGGAAGCAACAGGGGAGCTACCGGGTAACTGCAAACAGAACACTAAATGTCACTAGGAGTCTAGCCTGTAAGGTTTTCGTCCTCCACCCAGACGAAGTGCTGAACCCCTGTTTTCAGTTAAGAATGAACTCAGCTGAAATCCTATACCCGGGCCTTAGCGAGTATACCAGGTCACAAACTACCCATAGTCAGTAGCGTTAGGTTCTAATTCTCAGAGTATAAAACTATACGGACACTATGAAAGCTTAAACCAAGTTTAATTCTTCCCAGAGGATCAATACAGCTGCATTAGACAATGACATATTCACACAAGCACTGATATTTAAAGATGATGAGTCTCCTCCTACACATCTGAACAGCCAATGCATCTCTGTTGCTAGACAGAACCTTAGTGATATCTGTTCTTCCTCACTTCCTCTGACCTGACCTCAGGCCCCAAAGTGCTCACTCCTCCCCAACTCACGGCGGTCATGGCTACGGGTACCAGACTGTGTCTCTTCTCCTCCCAGAGGATCCCCGATGGCTAACAATAACATATCCTGACATAATGTAAACATTATACATTACCCTCTCTTCCTCAGTGACATGAATAAGTATATTTCATGTTCTCAGAACCCAACAGTAGGAAGGAGTGAGCTAACCTCTGTGGCAAGCAGGGATAGGCCAAGAAGAGTGATGATTGGATGAATTGGTTGATAAATTGGAGCTCAGGGCTCCACTGATAAAAACAGCTTAGGGTAGGAAGACAGGGAGGCCCCTTCACCTGGAAAGAGGCTCCTACCGCGGGATAATCCAGGCCTACAACGCGTGGTGGGAGTTGACCCAGCCTGTGAGGTCGAGAGAAGATCCACAGGCAAAGACTGCCCACGGGGTGAGTGAAATGAGTAGGTCCGTCTGGGAGGCGGGCCGTACTCGTCACCTCGACAGTTGTGATGCAGTCACCACCACAAGTCTCACAAAACTCTGTTTTGGACGAGACTGACTTCATGACCAAAATAATCCTATTTACACTTTGTATTGAACTCAAATGTTTCTGATTCATATCGGATGCCACATAGGCTTTTTCTAAATGAGAAGTTGGTTTGAAGGAGCAGTTGCTCTTTAAAATACTGTAGCAACCTTGCAATGCTTGAGCACAATTATTATAATTATTTTGATAAATGTGAAAAGTGGCATCTATTAAACATTTAATTAAATTAGTATGGCCATAGCATATTTTGATGTATTTTGATGTTTAATTTTGATATTATTTCCATATACATTTACTGATTACCTACCGTGAATATAATGGTTTGATTTCTAAAAGGGTCTTATTTCATTTGAAATTAGGAATTTTTCATCCTGTATCTTTATGTTAAAACTAATGTCTGTTAAATGAATGAAGATATTTTCAATATAAAATGTAAACTGATCACTAATCACCTGCTATGAATACAATGTTTTAATGTCGTACATATCCATTTTGTTTATGGAAGGTTTGTCTTACTGTATAATAGCTGTGTGTGAGCGTGTGTGAGAATCTGGTTTTAGCTGTATAGGATTAACAGTCATTTTTGTTAATACATTTTATTTGATAATTTTCTTACATTTTTCTTGTTTTTGGAGAGTGTATGATTGTGTAAGATGTGATTAGACAATCCTGATTATTGATTGAGATGTCAATGTGAGCCTTAGGCCCAAGCATTGTTTAGAAGTGAGTTTAGGAGGTATAATAACTCATTTCTAATGTTTCATCAGACCTGCTGTGTCCATTGAGGCCTACTTTAGCCACCACTAACAATCAGTAGAAGTGAATGGGGCTTGTGTGCATGTTCTCTTTTTTAAGTGGCAAAATAAATCTGTAACTAGGACTGTTAGGCAAATGTTTTCACCAATTAGATAGTCCGAGCCTGAAGAAAACCAATTAGATAGTCCGGGCCTGAAGAAAACCAATTAGATAGTCCGGGCCTGAAGAAAACCAATTAGATAGTCCGGGCCTGAAGAAAACCAATTAGATAGTCCGGGCCTGAAGAAAACCAATTAGATAGTCCGGGCCTGAAGAAAACCAATTAGATAGTCCGGGCCTGAAGAAAACCAAGTAGATAGTCCGGGCCTGAAGAAAACCAATTAGATAGTCCGGGCCTGAAGAAAACCAATTAGATAGTCCGGGCCTGAAGAAAACCAAGTAGATAGTCCGGGCCTGAAGAAAACCAAGTAGATAGTCCGGGCCTGAAGAAAACCAATTAGCTAGTCCGGGCCTGAAGAAAACCAATTAGATAGTCCGGGCCTGAAGAAAACCAATTAGATAGTCCGAGCCTGATGAAAACCAATTAGATAACAACCAATAGAAGTGAATGTGGCACGTGACATCAAACCAATTTCACTTCTATTGGTTGTTAGCTAGCATAGGTTTGTAGTGGCTGTTTAGAGAAAACCCAACCATGGATTAATTGTAAAAGCCCTCAAATCGGTACTTAATTGAATGAGTTTGACACCCCTGCATTATAGACTGAGCAGTGGTGCAGTGGTGTAAAAGAATTGGTGGGTAAAGGCTGTTTGCTGTGAATCAAGTAATGCTCCCTGTATTTTCAATGCAGTTTTCTGTGAATAAAGTATCGCTCCCTGTATTTTCAATGCATTTTTCTGTGAAATATTGGTAAACACTACACGTCGGGGCTCCCGAGTGGCGCAGCGGTCTAAGGCACTGCATCTCAGTGCTAGAGGAGTCACTACAGACCCTGGTTCGATCCCGGGCTGTTTCACAACCGGCCGTGATCGGGAGTCCCATAGGGCGGAGCACAATTGGCCCTGCGTCATTCGGTGTTAAGGTTTGGCCCGAGGTAGGCCGTCATTGTAAAATAAGAATTTGTTCTTAACTGACTTGCCTTGTTAAATAAAAGGTTAAATGAAATGAAATCAGACATAACTGGTTTACATACATCAGTAACATGCATTTGTGACTATGAACAAATCACACTGCAACGGCTCCTCGCAACAGCCTTTAATATTCCATCTATATGATTTATTTTATTGTCAAACAGTGATCCTTACTTACAGATACAGTAAAACCTTTCAGTAGCCAATTACATTGAGGTTACCACCATCTACTGTGAACATATATATCATTTTACAAACTATTCAACTCATCAAGGTGCCAATCTCTTGTCACTTTTTTTTGTGAAGGATTTTATTCCGATACAAATTGCACTTTTTAAATATGAGTACAAACTGACATTTGAGTTTGTTGCGCCCCATTCCTGAGCTATATTGTGTAGTGTATATACAGTGTACAAAACATTAAGAACACCTTCCTAATATTGACTTGCGTTGCAGTTCTCGACACATCTAAACCGGTGCACCTGGCACCTACTACCATACCCTGTTCAAAGGCACTTAAATATGTTGTCTTGCCCATTCACCCTCTGAATGGCACACACACACACAACCCATGTCCCAATTGACTCCAGGCTTAAAAACATCCCTCTTTAACCTGTCTCCTCCCCTTCATCTACACTGGTTGAAGTGGACTTAACAGGTGGCATCAATAAGGGATCATATCTTTCACCTGGTCATTCTATGTCATGGAAAGAGACGGTTTTCTTAATGTTTTGTCCACTCAGTTTATAGTATCATGCATAGAGAACAGGGTGACATTAGAAACCACACCTTTAGTTACATTCATTACCGTTTGTTCTGTTGGCTAACGTTTAATCTGATCGAATACTTGCAAAGCCAATTACATTCATTTAACTTAACCTTTATAAAAGTTGAGCTTGTAAAAATAAATCACAAAAAGAAAACATTTCTCAAATTAAGTAATTTATCAAATCTACATCGTCCTCTTTTTGCATATTATGTTATACTTTCTGCCTTGTATATTAGTAAACAAAAAACAGCAACTGTGAAAATCCCCAAAACAACACCTTCATAATACAGCATATGGCTTTTGAGGTTCAGAAACAAAAATGTCCCAGAATTCACACTGGCAATAAAACAAAATGTCCGACATTTATACAACCCAGGCAGCATCAGTTTCAACAGTGTTTTCCAATCCTGGTCCCTGCGACCCAAGGTGCACATTTTTGTTATTGTCCTAGCACTAATACACCTCCATCAGTCAAGTGTGTTAGTTCAACAACATAAATGCTCACCCTTTAAGGTCCCCAGGATTAGGAAACACACAACATCTATCACATGGAGGCAGACCTACCAGAAGATTATACATTAGTCAAGTCATCTCAACAAATCAGATAATGGAACTGTAAACTGCCCATGATAACCCTCTTATAGGTCTCAATTACTAGTTATCAATGACTAGTTATCAGTTATTAGGTACCAGTTACTTACTAGTTATCAATGACTAGTTATCAGTTATCAGTGACTTACTAGTTATCAATGACTAGTTATCAGTTATTAGGTACCAGTTACTTACTAGTTATCAATGACTAGTTATCAGTTATCAGTGACTTACTAGTTATCAATGACTAGTTATCAGTTATTAGGTACCAGTTACTTAGTAGTTATCAATGACTAGTTATCAGTTATTAGGTACCACTTACTTACTAGTTATCAATGACTAGTTATCAGTTATCAGTGACTTACTAGTTATCAATGACTAGTTATCAGTTATTAGGTACCACTTACTTACTAGTTATCAATGACTAGTTATCAGTTATCAGTGACTTACTAGTTATCAATGACTAGTTATCAGTTATTAGGTACCAGTG
Source organism: Salvelinus namaycush (assembly GCF_016432855.1). Lineage (NCBI taxonomy): Eukaryota > Metazoa > Chordata > Actinopteri > Salmoniformes > Salmonidae > Salvelinus > Salvelinus namaycush. Next base: position 1,942,655 of record NC_052327.1, on the reverse strand, counting down.
ACGTACTAGTTATCGAGTAATAGTTAGCAAGGATTACAGGACCCTAAGGGGCCTGGTTGATGTAGTACACTATATATATGGAATAGGGTGCTATTTGTCTGACCAAACAAAGACAGTGTGTTGTCCATGTTGGATGTAAATATCTGCCAGGCTGGACAAAAAAATGATAAAAAATGAGACCCAATGAACACTCAAGTAAATGCTTTTGAAGTCTAACAGTCAGATCACACTTGTGTTTGTGTTTAAAGCGTGTACATGTTGGTGTGTGTGGATGGCCGTGTCTGAAATCTGTCATGCCTCCTACTTACTAAAACTACATATTGTGTACTAACAGTACTACATACTATTTAGAACGTACTGCTTAGTAAAGACATATGCAGTAAGCAACAAATATCAACATACTACTTATCTAATGCGCAATCGGGCTTGTTTCCACCAGTCGTTCATTTTTGTAGAGCGCCGTCCCCTATTCTGATTTCAGCTGTTGTCAAACACAAGTGGGTGTGAAAAGACGATTCTCTTCCTCAATAGAGTATATAGCGAATTCTACTAGACGAAAGGCCAAATTAATATGACATCTTGGCATTTAAAACACACTCAATTTTCAAAATGTCAAATAATATTAAAACGTTCTACTTTCACATACCCAAAAAAGCCTCCCAAAAAAGCCTCCCCTTTAGAATGCAGGTACAGGTATTCTGATACAGCCAGCACGTGTGTGTCTACTGCACGGCACAGGAGCCGCAGGGCAGAAAGTCCTGTACATATACAGCCACAGCCCTGGTGAGGTATGTCATACTGCCAAATCGTCCACTTGGGGCGCTGTCATACAACAAGCGACACACTCCTGTGGAGGGGTCTCTCTCTAAGATCTGCTCCTCTGCTCCCAAGTCCTTCTGTAGAGGAGGGGAGGGAGGAACTTTAATTTAAGAAAGAAAAAAATAAGGAAAAAAAATATAAGAAAGAAGGAAAGAGAAAGAAAGAAGGAAAGAAAGAAGGAAAGAGAAAGAAAGAAGGAAAGAGAAAGAAAGAAGGAAAGAGAAAGAAGGAAGGAAAGAAAGAAAGAAAGAAGGAAAGGAAAAGGCCCATCTAGTACTGGTAGAAAAAAAGAACAGAACCCACCTGTTCATATTAGAACAAACAAATGCGAGCCCACCCACCTGGTCGTGGTAAAACATGTCGTTGGCGATGTGGACGATCTTCTCTACATGGATGATGCTGCCCACGCTGTCTATATCCACGTCTGCCAGCATGGTGAGAACTAAGATGGCCTCCACCAGTAACTGGCGGTACTCTGGCTGGGGCACCCGGTTCAGCACCGTCTCCACGTGCACCGCAAACTTGATCTCATCTAAAGTCATCTGGGGTGTGACGGGGGTTGGGGGAGTGGAAGGATGAGAGATGGGATGAGAGATGGGTTGAGAGATGGGTTGAGAGATGGGTTGAGAGATGGGAGGGGATGAGAGATGGGATGGGAGATGGGAGGGGATGAGAGATGGGATGGGAAATGGGAGGGGATGAGAGATGGGAGATGGGATGAGAGATGGGAGGGGATGAGAGATGGGAGGGGATGAGAGATGGGAGATGGGATGAGAGATGGGAGGGGATGAGAGATGGGAGATGGGATGAGAGATGGGATGGGAAATGGGAGATGGGATGAGAGATGGGAGGGGATGAGAGATGGGAGGGGATGAGAGATGGGAGATGGGATGAGAGATGGGAGATGGGATGAGAGATGGGAGATGGGATGAGAGAGAGGGAGTTGGAGAGAGAGACTTTCTGAAGTCAGGAAGTACAGTTGTCTGAATAGTAAATTATTCCAATGCATGATCAGTAGTCATCATTTTTTTATACATAATTTCTCAACAGAGGCATTTCTAATCAGCGCTGTGATTGGACGCCTTACCTCCCTTGTCGTTGAAGATGGTAGAACGAATCCTTCTATGGACAGACCATGACACTGCAAAGCAAAACAATTATTTTAATGACTGAATGGGTTAGAATCAGACCTGGGTTCAAATACTATTAACATAATACTATTACTATACACAATATATAATACTATACACAATTCAATATTATATTAACATTATATATATAAAATACTATTAACATAATACTATTACTACACACAATATTATATTAACATTATATATATAAAATACTATTAACATAATACTATTACTATACACAATATTAATATATAATACTATACACTATTCAATATTATATTAACATTATATATATAACATACTATTAACATAATACTATTACTATACACAATACAATATTATATTAACATTATATATATATAAATTACTATATTTGGTAGAACCCTAAAGGGGGATTCTAATACTACACCTATAAAAGGCAACAGTAAACATGAATGACGCAGCGCCCTCCCCCTTGGGTCAATTAGGGACAACAATTCAAGCTCAAAACAGGAAAGGAGATACTCTTGTTCAAAGTCTGGAATTTCATTTGTTGATTACTATAGTGCCGCTTTTGGCCCAATCAATGTCAAGACGCATCATTCACCCAAGTTGAGTCAAAACCCTGACATACTATATTGAAAGCAGGTACTTTCACACAGGTGTGGTTTCTGAGTTAATTAAGCAATTCACATCCCATCATGCTTTGGGTAATGTATATAAATGCTAGGCAGGCCATCATTTTGGTTACCATGGTTACACCACATAAGGATGATAATGCCCCCATAGGATGATAATGCCCCCCCCCCCCCCCCCCCCCCCATAGGATGATAATGCCCCCATATGATAATAATGCCCCCATAGGATGATAATTCCCCCATAGGATGACAATGCCCCCATCTACAGGTCATGGGCGGTCACTGAATAGTTTGACGAGCATGAAAACGATGTAAACTGTATGTCATGGTCAGCTCAGTCACCTGATCTCAACCCAAATGAACACTTATTGAAGATTCAGGAGTGGTGCCTGAGACAGTGTTTTCCAACACCATCAACTAAACAGCAAACGATGGAATTTATTGTGGAAGAATGGTGTTGCATCTCTCCAATAGAGTTCCAGACACTTGTAGAATCTATGACAAGGTGCATTGAAGCTGTTCTTGCTCGTGGTGGCCCAACACCCTATTAAGACACTTTATGTTGGGGTTTCCTTTATTTTGGCAGTTACCTGTAGATTATAAGTATAATATATACATTATACCATGGTGTTATAATATATATATATATATATATATATATATATATATATATATATATATATATATATATATATATATATATATATATATATAAATAACTCAGCAACATCCCTTTTTCAGGACCCTGTCGTTCAAAGATAATTAGTTAAAAATCAAAATAACTTCACAGATCTTCATTGTAAAGGGTTTAAACACCGTTTCCCATGCTTGTTCAATGAACCATAAACAATTAAAGAACATGCACCTGTGGAACGGTCGTTAAGACACTAACAGCTTACAGACGGTAGGCAATTAAGGTCACAGCTATGAAAACTTAGGACACTAAAGAGGCCTTTCTACTGACTCTGAAAAACACCAAAAGAAAGATGCCCAGGGTCCATGCTCATCTGCGTGAACGTGCCTTAGGAATGCTGCAAGGAGGCATGAGGACTGCAGATGTGGCCAGGGCAATAAATTGCAATGTCCATACTGTGAGACGCCGAAGACAGCGCTACAGGGAGACAGGGCAGACAGCTGATTGTCCTCGCAGTGGCAGACCACGTGTAACAACACCTGCATGGGATCGGTACATCCGAACATCACACCTGCGGGACAGGTACAGGATGGCAACAACAACTGCCCGAGTTACACCAGGAATGCACAATCCCTCCAGAGGCTGGACTGAGGGCTTGTAGGCCTGTTGTAAGGCAGATCCTCACCAGTAACAACTTCACATATGGGCACAAACCCACCGTCGCTGGACCAGACAAGACTGGCAAAAAGTGCTTTACTGACGAGTCGCGGTTTTGTCTCATTCGGATTCGCATTTATCGTCGAAGGAATGAGCATTACACCGAGGCCTGTACTCTGGAGCGAGATCAATTTGGAGGTGGAGGGTCTGTCATAGTCTGGGGAGGTGTAACACAGCATCATCGGACTGAGCTTGTTGTCATTGCAGGCAATCTCAACGCTGTGCGTTACAGGGAAGACATCCTCCTCCCTCATGTGGTACCCTTCCTGCAGGCTCATCCTGACGCTCCAGCATGACAATGCCACCAGCCATACTGCTCGTTCTGTGCGTGATTTCCTGCAAGACAGGAATGTCAGTGTTCTGCCACGGCCAGCGAAGAGCCCGGATCTCAATCCCATTGAGCACGTCTGGGACCTGTTGGATCGGAGGGTGAGGGCTAGGGCCATTCCCCCCAGAAATGTCCGGGAACTTGCAGGTGCCTTGGTGGAAGAGTGGGGTAACATCTCACAGCAAGAACTGGCAAATCTGGTGCAGTCCATGAGGAGGAGATGCACTGCAGTACTTAATGCAGCTGGTGGCCACACCAGATACTGACTGTTACTTTTGATTTTGAACCCCCCTTTGTTCAGGGACACATTACTCCATTTCTGTTAGTCACGTCTGTGGAACTTTACACATGTTAAGTTTTCTGAAAATTAACGCAGTTGACAGTGAGAGGACGTTTCTTGTTTTTGTTTATGTATACATTGTTATACTAATATATACATTGTTATACTAATATATACATATATATATATATATACACACACACACACAGATACACACATACAGTTATACTAAACTATATATACTGTAATACTATACTAAATGTATATTGCAAGGTAAGTCCAGACCTTCTGCAGAATCTTCCAGACCTTCTGATAGAAGCCTATGGGGACTCTGTTGAGTGCTCCGTCTAGACGTCTCCTACGCAGCCATTGGCCGTGCCTCGTATCCTTGACGACGGGCGTGCTCACTGGAACGTCCAGAGACTCTATGGAGGGGAGCCTGTACCTCTGTGACACACACACACACACACACACACTGTAGCAACCTTAACCCAACACCTAGCGACCTCGTCAACAGGTCCCCACCTCCTGGCGTAATGTTTACGGTGTTGGCTTCACAGTCGCTTGACCCCGGTTCGAGTCCCAGTCAGGGCTACCCACCAAATTCGCTACAATACAAATATATGCACACATATACAGTACCAGTCAAAAGTTTGGACACACCCACTCATTCAAGGGTTTTTCTTAATTTTTACTATTTTCTACATTGTAGAATAATAGTAAAGACATCAAAACTGGGAGAGAGACCTATACAGTACATATGAATATATAAATACATACGAATATAAGGTATGGGCGGGAGGTTGTACCTCTGACAGAGACATAAAATATACCTACTGTGTACATATCACGTTAAGCCAATGAGAGATTAACCATTTCAACTGCAAAATGGCAATTTCTCTATGCTAATTACAATGAGTTAGGATGTAAACTGGAAAAGCCAGGACAATTTGAAAGTACATTTTGTGTGCTAAAATGTATTGTAACTCTTACCCCAGATTCAATATGTTCCATGTCCAGCGAATGTGGTGTTAGGCTCTGAGGTGGGGAGAAAGAATTCACAACAGGACAACAGCCAATGGGAACAGTGTGTGTGTGAACTGTGTTAGGGTGAACAACTACGTTAAATCACTGTGCCAACCGACCACCATAGTCATCACCATAGAGACCGCCCTATTACCAAGGCAATAACATATAAGAACCCAGGATCCAGGGGATTGACCACAAGTGAATCACGATTTGATTTTTGACCATAATTCAAATGGTTTTAAGTGACTTTTGCATGCAAACTGTTGACAGTGCACAAGTGAATTAACACCCTGTAACCAAGCAACAAGTCATGACCATCATCGTCACCTGTCTTTGCTGCGACCATGACAACCTGTGCTCCTCCAACTGAAATGGAAAGATGACTGAGTGACAAGCTCTGGAGAGAACAGTCTGGGTACTGTTGGTATTTGGTCTGTAGTGTCATAACCAATGGTTTTTTACTTCAATACCCTGAAGGTGACCTCCTCCTACATCGGAGTCAGTCCCCTTTTGAATGGGCTTGGCAATTATATAATCAAATTCGTGAAAAAGCGGTAATTTAATATGTATATAATAATATTTGTGTTTGAATTTGCTGAAAAACATTGGGTCACGTCCTTGACAATTAAACACCATTTGAAAAAAAACTACAAAAGTTAAATGACGTGTCACATTCACAGGGTTCTGAACCTTTTAAATATGCGCTCTATGCAGAAATCACTCATCCATTTCCTGGTTGCAAATATTCTAATACTTCGCCTAATTTCAGTTTATGTGACAAAACAAGCAAGTCTAGTGTAGAGAATCATTGTACTGTCTAAACTCTGTGAAATATATTTCCCTTGACTAAAAATATTGTGTTTTCAGCTGTTTGAAGCTGGTGTACAAAATAAACGAAAGTAAAAGACGCAAAACACGAAACTTAAGAGCATATCTACCACTTCTTAGACTTGCTTTCAACGAGAAAGGAATGTGTGTTATAGATCTGTGAGTTATAGATCTGTGAGTTATAGATCTGCGTGTTATAGATCTGCGTGTTATAGATCTGTCAATGAGAATTTGGTCAGGTCCCAAAAGTTACATTTTGCAGCTTTAAAAAGCCAATAGACCTGTGATGTCATGTGCTCCCAGCCAATCGGTTTTAGTTCAGGTTCAGTTGACCCATTTAAAATAACAAATCAGAAGGATAAACACACTACAAGTAAAACTATCATGCTGATCTCTCAGATGGTCAACGTCCATAATTCCTTCTATACATCTGAAAATGGTTACATTTCTCCAGCCCCGTCCCTCAGATTTTCACCCCCCCCCCCCCAAAAAAGTGTCGTCAGGGTAACCTCTTTGTTGCGGTTCCAACTCCAGATCTCCCCTTTAATACGTACCATCCTCATGTCACTCTTCAGCTTGCTGATGCCTGCCCTCTCGCTCTTGGTGGCGCCCACATTACCCACCTCGTGGATAGAGATGGCAGGACTGGCACCTGCGTCTACAGACCGCACTGGAACACACACACACATTATTATAACATAGAACAAACACAGGATCCCACGTGTAAGGATGTCATAATATGTGTGTATAGTATATTACTTGTAAAATATGAGTTCACGGGAATCTGATAACTGTTCATAAAGATGTCGTAACAGTTCATAGAGGCTTCATACCGCTCCTCTGCACTCCAAACTCCTTCCCACTGAGGATGTGATGCAGCAGGATCTTCAATTCTGACGGACTCAGACTCATCAGACTCTCTGTAGCCTCCTCTCCTACAGGGAACACACCCGCGACACACAATTTCAAAATTCACTTTTGACAACAAAAAAATAATAATTGTATTGAATTGTGACTGGTTACAGGATGTTTGACACTAGTTCCTACTTCACAGTAGGGCCAAAAATAATAATAGTCCTTTTCTAGTCAATGTGACCTGAGAGGTTGACTGTGCCAGCTCTGGGTCCAACTTCCTGCTACTATTAATATGACTGTTATTACCTGAGAGGTTGACTGTGCCAGCTCTGGGTCCAACTTCCTGCTACTATTAATATGACTGTTATTACCTGAGAGGTTGACTGTGCCAGCTCTGGGTCCAACTTCCTGCTACTATTAATATGACTGTTATTACCTGAGAGGTTGACTGTGCCAGCTCTGGGTCCAACTTACTGCTACTATTAATATGACTGTTATTACCTGAGAGGTTGACTGTGCCAGCTCTGGGTCCAACTTCCTGCTACTATTAATATGACTGTTATTACCTGAGAGGTTGACTGTGCCAGCTCTGGGTCCAACTTCCTGCTACTATTAATATGACTGTTATTACCTGAGAGGTTGACTGTGCCAGCTCTGGGTCCAACTTCCTGCTACTATTAATATGACTGTTATTACCTGAGAGGTTGACTGTGCCAGCTCTGGGTCCAACTTCCTGCTACTATTAATATGACTGTTATTACCTGAGAGGTTGACTGTGCCAGCTCTGGGTCCAACTTCCTGCTACTATTAATATGACTGTTATTACCTGAGCAGTTGAGAGACTGTGCCAGCTCTGTGGCCATCACCTGGATGATGAGTCCGATACGCAGCCTGTACATCTCACTGAACAGGCTGGGTTGGGTACGCATGTTCATCGCCAGGTACACCATGATCTCCTGTTAAATACACACAGACACACACACACAACCGCAAGAGAGAGAAACAGAGGTAGTTTGAAACGGAACGCTTGGCCAAATGAGTGAGCATACAGTATGTGTGCCTGTGTACCTGTGTGAGGATGGCTATAGTGATGTTGTTCTCACTAGCTTCATCTATCAGCATGGCCAGCTTGTCTGGAGGGATGGGTCTGAGAGACAGAGAGATGGAGAGAGAGGAGAGAAAGATGAAGGGATAAAGAGAGAGAGAGAGGAGAGAGAGAGAGAGAAAGATGAGAGAGAAGGATGAGAGAGAGATAGAGAGAGACAGAGAGAAGGATGAGAGAGAGAGAGACAGAGAGAAGGATGAGAGAGAGAGAGAGAGAGAGAGAAGGATGAGAGAGAGAGAGATGAGAGAGAGAGAAGGATGAGAGAGAGAGAGAGAGAGAGAGAGAGAGAGAGAGAGAGAGAGAGAGAGAGAGAGAGAGAGAGAGAGAGAGAGAGAGAGGCAATAATAGGAAAGAGAGAGGTGAAGGGATACAGAGAGAGACCATCACAACCATGTTTCTTTTTAATATATTTAACCACCATATATCTACTGTATTTTTCAAGGGGAGCCCTGGTCAACATGCATCACTCAGAGTCTCTGGTCAAAAGTAGTGCCCTACAAAGGGAACCTGGTGCCATTTAGGATGCAGGAAGTAGGAAGTAAACTGACGCTGTGATGGTCTTCTCCCGAGGTTCTGGAGGCAGACCCACAGTCAGGTGCTTCTGGTGGGCCAACAAATCAGAGCAAGCCTGGGGACACACAGCAACTAATCAAAAACAAGTATACGTTCATCAACCAATCAAAACAGATCTGTCCTCATCAACCACTCAAAACAGGCCTGCTAACACCTAGCAACCAATCATAATAGGCCTGCACTAATCAACCACTGAAAAGTTCAGCAGCAGGCCAAGAGATTGAACAATGTTTGTGTGTTTCTATGTTTACCCAGTCGAGTTCCTCTACTTTCTTCCTCAGTATTCCAGAGATCATGCGTATGAGTCCCCAGTGTTTGAGGTCTCCTGCCTTCACATACAGGTCTGTCAGCAGGGAGCGGACTGTAGAGCCTTTACCATGTAGCCTGGTGTCCCACTCCATACCCCTAGTGGACAGATACACATACGCACGCACACACACACACACACAGAGACATGCATGCACACACACACACACACAGAGACACGCAGACAGACAGAGACACGCACACAGACACAGACAGAGACACACACACACACACACACACACACACACACACAGAGACACACAGAGACACACACACAGAGACACACAGAGACACGCACACAGACAGAGACACGCACACAGACAGAGACACGCAGACAGACAGAGACACGCAGACAGACAGAGACACGCAGACAGACAGAGACACGCAGACAGACAGAGACACGCAGACAGACAGAGACACGCAGACAGACAGAGACACGCAGACAGACAGAGACACGCAGACAGACAGAGACACGCAGACAGACAGAGACACGCAGACAGACAGAGACACGCAGACAGACAGAGACAGACACACAATTCTTGAAAATTCTCATGTTCAATTCAAAGCAGGTCGATTTTTAAGTATCTGTAAAGAAGGATGGAGGGATGAATACAGACAGACAGAAAGAGATCTTGTATAAAGAGGTAGAAGAGAATCTGACTTGTCTTTGAAGAGGATGTACAGTATGTCCGCCTGGTCTGGTAGACTGTGGGTGTCTCTGAGGAGCTGGACCAGACTATTGTAGTCTATATCACCACTGGAATCTCTGGGCAGGTTACACTCTGAGGTCACTACGACCTGAGGAAACTATAGAGAGAGGTGGAGGAGAGAGAGAGAAAGTGAGAGAGAGTGGTCTTTTAGTATAAGGCTTGAGAAAATGTTAATGTACACACTCACACACACCCCTACCTGACTGGTGTGAGGCGCAGAGGAATCTGTGAGGGTGAGGTGTAGGGAGGGCTGAGGGGAACGGAAGAGCTTGGTGGGGAGATACAAGTGGGCATCTAGAAGAGAGAGGGAGGGTAGAGAGCGACAGAGAGGGGGGAGGAGGGTAGAGAGAGAGAGAGGGGGGGAGGAGGGGAGAGAGAGCGACAGAGGAGGGGGGAGGAGGGAAGAGAGAGAGAGGGGGGGGTAGAGAGAGCGACAGAGAGGGGGGGAGGAGGGGAGAGAGAGCGACAGAGAGAGGGGGGGAGGAGGGGAGAGAGAGATGGGGGTAAAAAGAGAGGTGGAAAGAGAGATCTGATCAATGACCTTGATGGAACAGGTACCAGGGAGGAACCTGCAGACACTGGGCCTCCATGGAATGAGTTGGACACCCTTAAAAAGTTGCTCACTGTGTAGGTGGAGTTCCTTGGCCTTGTGCATCAGAGACACCATATCCTTGGTCTTGGTGGCTGCTGCTTTGAACCTGTCCAACCCTCCAGAGTCACCTCTGACCTATAACCCAAAATAATCATCCAGAAAAGACATGGGACAAGTGTATTGGTTAGATTAGGGCCAGGTTTCCCAGAGACAGATTAAGCCTAATCCTGGACTATAAACCAATTTCAATGGAGATTCTCCAATGAGCTTCTTTTTTTTGTCCAGGACGAGGATTCATCTAGATCTGAGAATCTGACCCCATATATATATTTAATACTTTGTGAGAAAATGTATATGTAAAAAAAAAAAAATGTATTTACTAATAAATAACCCTGACCTTTGACCCTCTGCTGGGGTTCGCTGTGATCAACAACTGGTCCAGGTACTGGGCTAGATCATCAGCCTCTAGAGAGGGAGGGGGAGAAAGGAGGAGGGAGAGAGGAAGGGGAGTAGAAGGAGAGAGAGGGAGAGCGGGAGGGAGGGGGAGAAAGGAGGAGGGGAGAGATGAATGGGAGTAGAAGGAGAGAGAGAGAGACACACACACACACACACACACAGAGCTAAGGGCTTTGCAAGTTTGAATTTTATAAAGTTAGTGTGGGAGAGGTGGAGAAATTATTGTAATGACAAACCTCCTGCATTGACAACTTAGATGTAAAGCTACCGAGGATGGTAGCTGACTCTATAGCCACTCCTATCTGTCATATCTTTAATCTGAGCCGAGAGGAAAGGCTTTGTCCTCAGGCCTGGAGGGAAGCCATAGTATATCCGCTACCCAAGAGCAGTAAAGCGGCCATTACTGGTTCTAACAGCAGACCTATAAGCTTGCTGCCAGCACTTAGCAAACTGTTGAAAAAAATGTGTTTGACCAAATACAATGCTATTTCTCTGTCAACAAATTAACAACAGACTTTCAGCATGCTTATAGAGAAGGGCACTCAACATGAACTGCACTGACACAAATGACTGATGATTGGTTGAGAGAAATTGATAATAGGAAATTGTGGGAGCTGTACTGTTAGATTTCAGTGCAGCCTTTGATATTACTGACCATAACCTGTTGTTGAAAAAAACGTATAACTTATGGCTTTTCAACCTCTGCAATATCATGGATTCAGAGCGATCTATCTAATAGAACTCAAAGGGTTTTCTATAATGGAAGCTTCTCTAATGTCAAACATGTAAAGTGTGGTGTACCGCAGGGCAGCTCTCTAGGCCCTCTACTCTTTTCTATTTTTACCAATGACCTGCCACTGGCATTAAACAAAGCATGTGTGTCCATGTATGCTGATGATTCAACCATATACGCATCAGCAACCACAGGTAATGAAGTCACTAAAACCTTTAACAAAGAGTTGCAGTCTGTTTTGGAATAAACTGGTCCTGAACATCTCTAAAACTAAGAGCATTGTATTTGGTACAAATCATTCCTTAAGTTCTAGACCTCTGAATCTGGTAATGAATGGTGTGGCTGTTGAACAAGTTGAGGGGACTAAATTACTTGGCGTTACCTTAGATTGTAAACTGTCATGGTCAAAACATATACAGTTGAAGTCGGAAGTTTACATACACCTTAGTAAAAATTCCCTGTCTTAGGTGAGTTAGGATCTCCACTGTATTTTAAGAATGTGAAATGTCAGAATAATAGTAGAGAGAATGATTTGTTTCAGCTTTTATTTCTTTCATCACATTCCCAGTGGGTCAGAAGTTTACATACACTCAATTAGTATTTGGTAATCAAACTTTAACTTCCTGACTGATGTATTGAGATGTTGCTTCAATATATCCACATAATTTTCCTTTCTCATGATGCCATCTATTTTGTGAAGTGCACCAGTCCATCCTGCAGAAAAGCACCCCCACAACATGATGCTGCCACCCCCGTGCTTCACGGTTGGGATGGTGGTTGGGATGGTGTTCTTTGGCTTGCAAGCCTCCCCCTTTTTCCTCCAAACATAACGACGGTCATTATGGCCAAACAGCTCTGTTTTTGTTTCATTCGACCAGAGGCCATTTCTCCAAAAAGTACGATCTTTGTCACCATGTGCAGTTGCAAACCATTTTTTATGGCGGTTTTGGAGCAGTGGCTTCTTCCTTGCTGAGCGGCCTTTCAGGTTATGTCGATATAGGGACTCGTTTGACTGCGGACATAGATACCTTTATACCAGTTTCCTCCAGCATCTTCACAAGGTCCTTTGCTGTTGTTCTTGGATTGATATGCACTTTTTGCACCAACATATGTTCATCTCAAGCAGACAGAACGCGTCTCCTTCATGAGCGGTATGATGGCTACGTGGTCCCATGGTGTTTATACTTACGTACTATTGTTTGTACAGATGAACATGGTACCTTCAGGCGTTTGGAAATTGTTCCTAATGATGAACCAGATTTGTGAAGGTCTACAAAAAAAAAATCTGAGGTCTTGGCTGATTTCTTTTGATTTTCCCATGATGTCAAGCAAAGAGGCAGTGAGTTTGAAGGTAGGCCTTCAAATACATCCAGAGGTACACCTCCAATTGACTCAAATTATGTCAATTAGCCTACCAGAAGCTTCTAAAGCCATGACATCATTTTATGGAATTTTCCAAGCTGTTTAAAGCCACAGTCAACTTAGTGTATGTAAACTTCTGACCCACTGGAATTGTGATACAGTGAATTATAAGTGAAATAATCTGTCTGTAAACAATTGTTGGAAAAATTACTTGTGTCATGCACAAAGTAGATGTCCTAACCGACTTGCCAAAACTATAGTTTGTTAGCAAGAAATTTGTGGAGTGGTTGAAAAACAAGTTTTAATGACTCCAACCTAAGTCTATGTAAACTTCTGACTTCAACTGTAGATGCAATGGTTGTAAACATGGGGAGAAGCCTGGCCGTATTAAAGAAATGCTCCGCTTTTTTAACACCACACTCCAAAATGCAGTTTTCCCTCATCTTGATTATTGTCTAGTCGTGTGGTCCAGTGCTGCAAGGAAAGACCTAGTTAAGCTGCAGTTGGCCCAGAACAGAGCGGCACATTTTGCTTTTCATTGTAATCAGAAGGCTGATATAAATACTATGCATGCCAGTCTCTCTTGGCTAAGAGTTAAGGAGAGACTGACTGCATCACTTCTTTTTATAAGAAACATTAATGTGTTGAAAATCCCTAATTGTTTGCATAGTCAACTTACACACAGCTCTGACACACACACTTACCCCACCAGACATGCCACCAGGGGTCTTTTCACAGTCCCCAAATCCAGAACAAATTCAAGAAAACGTAGAGTATTATATAGAGCCCTTATTGCATGGAACTTCCTTCCATCTCATATTGCTCAAATGAACAGCAAACCTGGTCTCAAAAAACACCTCGCGGCACAACGCCTCTCCCCTATTTGACCTGGATAGTTTGTGTGTATGTATTGATATGTAGGCTACTTGTGCCCTTTAAAAAATAAATGTATGTAGTTCTGTTCTTGAGCTGTTCTTGTCTATTGATGTTCTGTATTATGTTGTGTGTGGCCCCCAGGAAGAGTAGTTGCTGCTTTTGCAACAGCTAATAGGGATCCAAATAAAATACCACAATACCTGTGTCCCTCCCCACAATGTCCCTCCCCTTCCTCCTTCCTTTCTTACCACCATTGAAGGTCATGCCATGCTCAGCAAAGCATCCATAGTCATCATCATCATCTTGTTCCCGGCCCATGCCGCCCGCATGCTTACTGGCATCCAGGAAGCTGAGTTTGGCAAAACAGGAAGTGGTCAGGAACTCAGAGAGCTTCCCCGTCTGGATCCTGGAGGGAGAGAAATGAATGGATCGATGTATGAATGATCAAAAGATTGAACGATTAAACAAAAACAAAAAAAAACTGACAGACTGAGGGATAAATTAATTAATGTTTTTGTTCCTTAATTTCTTCAAACAAACCGACAGACGGGCGACAGAGTCACAGATGGACAGATGAATGAATGAATAAATAAGGAGCCCTCACCTTGCTCCTCCATAGTATCCATCCTGTAGCTTCTTCAGAGTAGCCAGAACCGCAGGGTCCAGGTCAGAGTGGTCTTCAGCTGAAACATACAGGGACAATGAGCTAACACACACACACACACACACACACACACACACACACACACACACACACACACACACACACACACACACACACACACACACACACACACACACACACACACACACACACCCTGGTGTGTGACTCACTGAGCATGGTCTGAGAGATAGGAAAGGTGACAGTGGGTCTTCCAGTCATCCTCCATCGAGAGGAGAGGTAGGACAGGTCTGTACGAAGCATATCAACAATCATCTGGTTGTCCAACGCCAAGTAGAACTGCTGGTGATCTATGAACTGGAGGGAGGGAGGGAGGGAGGGAGGGAGGGAGGGAGGGAGGGAGGGAGGGAGGGAGGGAGGGAGGGAGGGAGGGAATAAAAAAGACTAGTAACTATCCTTCTCTTCCCGGGACATTCAGTAGCTACTGTCTAAAGTGATATCCAAATAAAGGACCATTTGAACGATGAAATGATCCTAGAAAGTCATCAGGGATGTAAGGACATTCATCAGTCCCCAGTTCAAAAGTTATGACTCAGGACCACAATGTAACCATGCATCGGTCGACAGGACCACAATGTAACCATGCATCGGTCGACAGGACCACAATGTAACCATGCATCGGTCGACAGGACTACAATGTAACCATGCATCGGTCGACAGGACTATACTATAGCTAGGCTGCATGCTAAACTATAGCTAGGCTGCATGCTAAACTATAGCTAGGCTGCATGCTAAACTATAGCTAGGCTGCATGCTATACTATAGCTAGGCTGCATGCTATACTATAGCTAGGCTGCATGCTAAACTATAGCTAGGCTGCATGCTATACTATACTATAGCTAGGCTGCATGCTAAACTATAGCTAGGCTGCATGCTATACTATACTATAGCTAGGCTGCATGCTAAACTATAGCTAGGCTGCATGCTAAACTATAGCTAAGCTGCATGCTATACTATAGCTAGGCTGCATGCTATACTATAGCTAGGCTGCATGCTAAACTATAGCTAGGCTGCATGCTAAACTATAGCTAGGCTGCATGCTATACTATACTATAGCTAGGCTGCATGCTAAACTATAGCTAGGCTGCATGCTATACTATAGCTAGGCTGCATGCTATACTATAGCTAGGCTGCATGCTAAACTATAGCTAGGCTGCATGCTATACTATACTATAGCTAGGCTGCATGCTATACTATAGCTAGGCTGCATGCTATACTATACTATAGCTAGGCTGCATGCTATACTATACTATAGCTAGGTTGCATGCTATACTATACTATAGCTAGGCTGCATGCTATACTATACTATAGCTAAGCTGCATGCTATACTATAGCTAGGCTGCATGCTATACTATAGCTAGGCTGCATACTAAACTATAGCTAGGCTGCATGCTATACTATAGCTAGGCTGCATGCTATACTATACTATAGCTAGGCTGCATGCTATACTATACTATAGCTAGGCTGCATGCTATACTATAGCTAGGCTGCATGCTATACTATAGCTAGGCTGCATGCTATACTATAGCTAGGCTGCATGCTAAACTATAGCTAGGCTGCATGCTATACTATAGCTAGGCTGCATGCTATACTATAGCTAGGCTGCATGCTATACTATAGCTAGGCTGCATGCTATACTATAGGTAGTTAGGTAGACTACATGCTTATAGGTAGGTAGACTACATGCTATAGGTAGGTAGGTAGACCACATGCTATAGGTAGGTAGACTACATGCTGATCAGGTCTTACAATAAAGTTTATTTTCATTGTTCTGGTTCACCATGAGCAATAGTTTTGGTAGCTTTAGCTTCTGCACGCACACACACACACACACACACACACACACACACACACACACACACACACACACACACACACACACACACACACACACCTTTATTTTCATGACATTTTGGGGAGGTTAGGGATAATATTTTGAGGGTTAGGGTTAAAGTTAGGGTTAAGGACTAGGGGTAGAGTTAGGGTTAGGTTAAGTGTTAGGGAAAATAATTCTTAATGGTCAATTTTTCCCCCTTAACTTAACCTTAAAATAGCATTTGAACAAATTCAGGACATGAAAAACATCCTGACTTTTCCTACCTTGTCAGGACATTCAGGTGAAATGTTAGGACATTGGGGTCCTGAAAAGGTAAGACGTATACACACACACCACACACACACACAAAATGGTACTGTACTGTATCTACCTGTGGCGTGAAGGCAAAGATGGTGTTGCGGATGACATAGAACTTAGAAGTTCCTAGACATCCAATCCTCCTGTAGGGTCTACCAGTCAGCCCCAGTCTCTGGTTACGTCCTGGGGAAGAGGAGGAGTACAGATCGATGTGAGTAAGACCTTTAGACTGGTCAACATTCACAAGGTCGCAGGGCCAGACGGATTACCAGGACGTGTACTCCAACTATGCGCTGACCAACTGGCAAGTGTCTTCACTGACATTATCAACCTCTCCCTGTCTGAGTCTGTAATACCAACATGTTTCAAGCAGACCACCATAGTCCCTGTGCCCAAGAACACTAAGGTAACCTGCCTGAATGACTAACGACCCGTAGCACTCACGTCTGTAGCCATGAAGTGGTTTGAAAGGCTGGTCATGGCTCACATCAACACCATTATCCCAGAAACCCTAGACCCAATTCACAAACTGCCGCAACAGATCCACAGATGACGCAATCTCAATCGCACTCCACACTGCCCTTTCCCACCTGGACAAAAAGAACACCTATGTGAGAATGCTATTCAACACCATAGTGCCCTCAAAGCTCATCACTAAGCTAAGGACGCTGGGACCAAACACCTCCCTTTGCAACTGGATCCTGGACTTCCTGATGTGCCACCCCCAGGTGGTAACAGTAGGTAACAACACACCCGCCACGCTGATCCTCAACACGGGGGCCCCTCAGGGGTGCGTGCTCAGTCCCCTCCTGTACTCCCTGTTCACTCATGACTGCACGGCCAGGCATGACTCCAACACCATCATTAAGTTTGCTGATGACACAACAGTGGTAGGCCTGATCACCGACAACGACGATACAGCCTATAAGAAGGAGGTCAGAGACCTGGCCATGTGGTGCCAGTACAACAACCTCTCCCTCAATGTGTTCAAGACAAAGGAGATGATTGTGGACTACAGGAAAAGGAGGACCGAGCACGCCCCCATTCTCATTGATGGGGCTGCAGTGGAGCAGGTTGAGAACTTCAAGTTCCTTGGTGTCCACATCACCAACAAACTAACAGGGTCTAAGCACACCGACAACACCTTTTCCCCCTCAGGAGAATGAAAAGATTTGGCATGGGTCCTCAGATCCTCAAAAAGTTATACAGCTGCACCATTGAGAACATCCTGACTGGTTGCATCACTGCCTGGTGTGGCAACTGCTCGGCCTCTGAGGCAAGGCACTACAGAGGGTAGTGCGAACGGCTCAGTACATCACTGGGGCCAAGCTTCCTGCCATCTAGAACCTCTATACCAGGCGGTGTCAGAGGAAGGCCCTAAAAATTGTCAAAGACTCCAGCCACCCTAGTCATAGACTGTTCTCTCTGCTACCGCATGGCAAGCGGTACCAGAGCGCCAAGTCTAGGTCCAAGAGGCTTCTAAACAGCTTCTACCCCCAAGCCAAAAGACTCTGAACATCGAATCAAATGGCATTATTTGCATTGCCATTTACACTGCTGTTATTATATATGCATAGTCACTTTAATAACTGTACCTACATGTACATATTACCTCAACTAACCGGGGCCCCGCACATTGACTCGGTACCGGTAACAGGTCTTTAATTCTTTTTTAAATATATTTTTTAACTTCATTGTTGGTTAAGGGCTTGTAAGTAAACATTTCACTGTAAAGTCTACACCTGTTGTATTCGGCGCATGTGACAAATACAATTTGATTTGATATTCAGCATGCTTTTCAGTCCAGGATTAGGGTCCGGGAAACTGGCCGTCACCGCCCGGTGTAGAAGTGGCTTCTAATACCAGTTTTTCAGTCCAGGATTAGGGTCCGGGAAACTGGCCGTCACCGCCCGGTGTAGAAGTGGCTTCTAATACCAGTTTTTGCTTTTGTAATGATATTTTCTTGCCGGTAGTGAAAGATTTATTACCGAGTTATACGTAAATGTGGCTGAGGACTCTAGCAGGTTGGACGTCAGCTATTGTCTCCACCTCCACCTCCATATCCCATATCCCAGTCTCCATATCCCATATCCCAGTCTCCATATCCCATTCTCCCCTACCTTTTCTCCCTTCCCTCCCTCTCTGTGTTTACCGAGTCGAGCGTAAATGTGGCTGAGGACTCTAGCAGGTTGGACGTGGATGGGGTGTATGTCAGCTATTGTCTCCACCTCTATCCCATTCTTCATCAACAACTCCTGGATCTCCTCGTTCTCTGCCAGGATAGACACTACAGGAGGAGGAAGATAATACAATAAAAAACATAGGAGTTATGACAGACTTATTTCACTATTAAAATAGCTAGAAATATGTCATTTTCTCTGTAAAATGTGTTTGACTGTTGGGGTGGTGGGGTTCTTCCGTAAACAGGTATGTCATGAGATGATTGTTGCATGTGAGATGTAAAACTTTAAAAAATGCTTAATAAAAAAAATATAAACAGTAACACTCAAAAGCTGACACCTACTCATTCAGGGTTTTTCTTTATTTTTACTATTTTCTATATTGTAGAATAACAGTGAAGACATCAAAACTATGAAATAACACATATGAAATCATGTAGTAAGCAAAACAATTGTGTTAAACAAAGTAGCTACCCTTTGCCTTGACAGCTTTGCGCACTCTTGGCATTCTCTCAACCAGCTTCACCTGGAATGCTTTTCCAATAGTCCACATGTGCTGAGTACTTGTTGGCTGCTTTTCCTTCACTCTGCGGTCCAACTCATCCCAAACCATCTCAATTGGGTTGAGGTCGGGTGATTGTGGAGGCCAGGTCATCTGATGCAGCACTCCATCACTCTCCTTCTTGGTCAAATAGACCTTTCACGGACTGGAGGTGTGTTGGGTCATTGTCCTGTTGAAAAACAAATGATAGTCCCACTAAGCGAAAACCAGATGGGATGGCGTATCGCTGCAGAATGCTGTGGTAGCCGTACTGGTTAAGTGTGCCTTGAATTCTAAATAAATCACTGACAGAGTCACTAGCAAAGCACCCTGACACCATCACACCTCCTCCTCCATGCTTCATGGTGGGAACCACAAGTGAAGATCATCCGTTCACCTACTTTGCGTCTGACCAAGACACGGCGGTTGGAACCAAAAATCTCAAATTTGGACTCATCAGACCAAAGGACAGATTTCCACCAGTCTAATGACCATTGCTCGTGTTTCTTGGCCCAAGCAAGTCTCTTCTTATTATTGGTGTCCTTTAGTAGTGGTTACTTTGCAGCAATTAGACCATGAAGGCCTGATACACGCAGTCTCCTCTGAACAGTTGATGTTGAAATGTGTCTGTTACTTGAACTCTGTGAAGCATTTATTTGGGCTGCAATCTGAGGTGCAGTTAACTCTAATGAACTTATCCTCTGCAGCAGAGGTAACTCTGAGTCTTCCTTTTCTGTGGTGGTCCTCATGAGAGGCAGTTTCATCATAGCGCTTGATGGTTTTTGCGACTGCACTTGAAGAAACTTTCAAAGTTCTTGAAATGTTCCCTATTGACTGACCTTCATGTCTTAAAGTAATGATGGACTGTCATTTCTCTTTGCTTATTTGAGCTGTTCTTGCCATAATATGGACTTGGTCTTTTACCAAATAGGGCTATATTCTGTATACCACCCCTACCTAGTCACAACACAACTGATTGGCTCAAACGCATTAAAAAGGAAAGAAATTCCACAAATTAACTTTTAACAAGGCAAAACTGTTAATTGAAATGCATTCCAGGTGACTACCTCATGAAGCTGGTTGAGAGAATGCCAAGAGTGTGCAAAGCTGTCATCAAGGCAAACGGTGGCAACTTTGAAAAATCTCAAATATAAAATATATTTTGATTTGTTTAACACTTTTTGGTTTACTACATGATTCCATGTGTTATTTTATAGTTAATGTCTTCACTATTATTCTACAATGTAGACAATAGTAAAAATAAAGAAAAACCCTTGAATGAGTAGGTGTCCAAACTGTATATATATTTAATAGCTACATTCAGTATACAGTATTTATTAAGGCTGGTTTACAGTTGGTCTATTGACATGTCTGTAGACAGTTGCCATAGCGACATCATAAACATTCTATTCTGATCAAACTTGTCCTTGTCGTTATGAAAAAGCATCAACACAAAACCACAGTCTCTACGTGACATCAGCTGCCCGGTGCTCCAGACAGTCTCTACGTGACATCAGCTGCCCGGTGCTCCAGACAGTCTCTACGTGACATCAGCTGCCCGGTGCTCCAGACAGTCTCTACGTGACATCAGCTGCCCGGTGCTCCAGACAGTCTCTACGTGACATCAGCTGCCCGGTGCTCCAGACAGTCTCTACGTGACATCAGCTGCCCGGTGCTCCAGACAGTCTCTACGTGACACCAGCTGCCCGGTGCTCCAGACAGTCTCTACGTGACATCAGCTGCCCGGTGCTCCAGACAGTCTCTACGTGACATCAGCTGCCCGGTGCTCCAGACAGTCTCTACGTGCCATCAGCTGCCCGGTGCTCCAGACAGTCTCTACGTGCCATCAGCTGCCCGGTGCTCCAGACATCTCTACGTGCCATCAGCTGCCCGGTGCTCCAGACAGTCTCTACGCGACATCAGCTGCCCGGTGCTCCAGACAGTCTCTACGTGACATCAGCTGCCCGGTGCTCCAGATAGTCTCTACGTGACATCAGCTGCCCGGTGCTCCAGACAGTCTCTACGTGACATCAGCTGCCCGGTGCTCCAGACAGTCTCTACGTGACATCAGCTGCCCGGTGCTCCAGACAGTCTCTACGTGACATCAGCTGCCCGGTGCTCCAGACAGTCTCTACGTGACATCAGCTGCCCGGTGCTCCAGACAGTCTCTACGTGACATCAGCTGCCCGGTGCTCCAGACAGTCTCTACGTGACATCAGCTGCCCGGTGCTCCAGACAGTCTCTACGTGACATCAGCTGCCCGGTGCTCCAGACAGTCTCTACGTGACATCAGCTGCCCGGTGCTCCAGACAGTCTCTACGTGACATCAGCTGCCCGGTGTTCCAGACAGTCTCTACGTGACATCAGCTGCCCGGTGTTCCAGACAGTCTCTACGTGACATCAGCTGCCCGGTGCTCCAGACAGTCTCTACGTGACATCAGCTGCCCGGTGCTCCAGACAGTCTCTACGTGACATCAGCTGCCCGGTGCTCCAGACAGTCTCTACGTGACATCAGCTGCCCGGTGCTCCAGACAGTCTCTACGTGACATCAGCTGCCCGGTGCTCCAGACAGTCTCTACGTGACATCAGCTGCCCGGTGCTCCAGACAGTCTCTACGTGACATCAGCTGCCCGGTGCTCCAGACAGTCTCTACGTGACATCCGCTGCCCGGTGCTCCAGACAGTCTCTACGTGACATCCGCTGCCCGGTGCTCCAGACAGTCTCTACGTGACATCAGCTGCCCGGTGCTCCAGACAGTCTCTACGTGACATCAGCTGCCCGGTGCTCCAGACAGTCTCTACGTGACATCAGCTGCCCGGTGCTCCGAAAAGCATACTTGCTCTATTTTAACGCCAATAAACCCATCAGTTAAAAAATTAAGTAAAATGTCAACTACAAGCAACTGTCTAAACAATATTTTATTCATTTTTCATTTTTAGCTAGCTAGCTGGCTAACCAGTTCAAATAATGACCAAGACTATAACTTCAGCTAATTTGATTCATTATTACAGGAAAATTAACCCACATCATTATTTACAAGGTAAAACGGCGAGCTTCCAGAAAATACCTTACGGTTGTGAATGTGACAAAATAAAAGTAGGTCATTCTATAAGAGAATTGTAGAACTCCTGCACCACCTTGTCACTGATGGATTTGGTCTTGTTGCTGTAGTAACTAGTAACCACGACAAGGAAACCGCCAGTCGCCGCGACGATCAACAGACATTCCACACGAGTATAAATGACATGTTGTTAGACCAGAGACACCTGTCAGATTGTAATTGTCTACAGACATGTTGTTTTGACCAGGTATAATCTGGCCTTTAAATATGGTTCTTTAGCAGACGCTTTTATCAAACGTAGATATATTATTCAGTATGTAGCCTTCAGGTCTCACCCTGCACCACCACGTCTGGCTTGGGGATGGTGGAGAAACGTCGGTTGAGAGGATCTATCTCTCCAGGGGCCAGGAAACCCTGTAGAACACAGAGAGAGGGCAGAGCTTTACCATACAATACCGGAGAGAGGACTTGATCACTCAATGGCAGTTAGTCACAGGCTATTGTAGCGTTTGTAGCATAGTGTACACCAGCTATTGTAGCGTGTGTAGTATAGTTTACACTAGCTAGTGTAGCGTGTGTAGTATAGTGTACACTAGCTAGTGTAGCGTGTGTAGTATAGTTTACACTAGCCAGTGTAGCGTGTGTAGTATAGTGTACACTAGCTAGTGTAGCGTGTGTAGTATAGTTTACACTAGCTAGTGTAGTATAGTGTATACTAGCTATTGTAGCATAGTGTATACTAGCTATTGTAGCGTGTGTAGTATAGTGTACACTAGCTATTGTAGCATGTGTAGTATAGTGTACACTAGCTATTGTAGCGTGTGTAGTATAGTGTACACTAGCTAGTGTAGCATAGTGTGCACTAGCTATTATAGCATGTGTAGCATAGTGTACACTAGCTAGTGTAGCGTGTGTAGTATAGTTTACACTAGCTAGTGTAGCATGTGTAGTATAGTGTACACTAGCTAGTGTAGCGTGTGTAGTATAGTGTACACTAGCTAGTGTAGCGTGTGTAGTAGTGTACACTAGCTAGTGTAGTGTTTGTAGCATAGTGTACACTAGCTATTGTAGCGTGTGTAGTATAGTGTACACTAGCTAGTGTAGTGTGTGTAGTATAGTGTACACTAGCTAGTGTAGCGTGTGTAGTGTAGTATACACTAGCTAGCGTAGTGTGTGTAGTATACACTAGCTAGTGTAGTATAGTGTACACTAGCTAGTGTAGTGAGTGACCGCTCACCTCTGCCAGTAGACTTCCCAGGACGTAGAGGGACTGACCCCACTTTAGAGGGAGCTTCCCCAGAGGGACTCTCTCCACAGAGTGGGGGTTTACATACTCCTCATCCACCTGTTGGTTACAGACACACAGTTATAATACACACTAACCCTCTCCACAGAGTGGGGGTTTACATACTCCTCATCCACCTGTTGGTTACAGACACACAGTTATAATACACACTAACCCTCTCCACAGAGTGGGGGTTTACATACTCCTCATCCACCTGTTGGTTACAGACACACAGTTATAATACACACTAACCCTCTCCACAGAGTGGGGGTTTACATACTCCTCATCCACCTGTTGGTTACAGACACACAGTTATAATACACACTAACCCTCTCCACAGAGTGGGGGTTTACATACTCCTCATCCACCTGTTGGTTACAGACACACAGTTATAATACACACTAACCCTCTCCACAGAGTGGGGGTTTACATACTCCTCATCCACCTGTAATAAACACAATTGGTTCACATGTATGACTAGGCTTGCTAAACTCCCAGGTGTTCCAGAAATCATGGTTGGCGGACTTTGAAGTTCCTGTTTATTCCCTTCCCATTCCGGGAATCTACCAGCCAGGACTTCTGGGAAATGTTGTGAAAGTTCCAGTAAGCCACCACTACACCCTGGTCTTCCAGTCTTACCCTATCAGGTGGAACGCTGTAGAGCTCTGGTAGTAGGCAGATCCCGTCCTTCTGCTTGATCAGAATCCCCTCCAGAGCATCCCTGTACTCCTGGACCTGGACGGTTTACAAACAGAGACATGACAGATAAAGACAATGCTATGAAGGCATATAACTTCTAGATGAATTCCTATGAGAGTTCATAGCCTGCTCAGGTAGCCTGGCAGTTGCTGGATCGAATCCCCGAGCTGACAAGGTGTAAAAATCGGTCGCTCTGCCCTTGAGCATGGCAAAAAACACATTTCCATTTCACACGTACAGGTTACCCACTTGTACATACAGTGAAACAGGACTATATAAGCACCCCCTAATTATTAGTAGTATTATTTAACCTGCTATATAACCACCTGTTCTGGGCTGTTGGTGAAGACGCCATCCAGTATGAGGTAGGTCCAGAACAGGGGCCATTCACACTCTATGTTCTCAAAGAGCTTCAGCTCAGCAGACTCATAGTATAGACGGTTGGGGTCCTGGGACAGGAGGGAGAGAACAGAACCACAGAATTATGGAGAGAGAACAGAACCACAGAATTATGGAGAGAGAACCGAACCACAGAATTATGGAGAGAGAACCGAGCCACAGAATTATGGAGAGAGAACCGAGCCACAGAATTATGGAGAGAGAACAGAACCACAGAATTATGGAGAGAGAACAGAACCACAGAATTATGGAGAGAGAACAGAACCACAGAATTATGGAGAGAGAACAGAACCACAGAATTATGGAGAGAGAACAGAACCACAGAATTATGGAGAGAGAACAGAACCACAGAATTATGGAGAGAGAACCGAACCACAGAATTATGGAGAGAGAACCGAACCACAGAATTATGGAGAGAGAACCGAACCACAGAATTATGGAGAGAGAACCGAACCACAGAATTATGGAGAGAGAACAGAACCACAGAATTATGGAGAGAGAACAGAACCACAGAATTATGGAGAGAGAACAGAACCACAGAATTATGGAGAGAGAACCGAACCACAGAATTATGGAGAGAGAACAGAACCACAGAATTATGGAGAGAGAACAGAACCACAGAATTATGGAGAGAGAACCGAACCACAGAATTATGGAGAGAGAACAGAACCACAGAATTATGGAGAGAGAACAATAGGAGATGGATGGATGAAAAGGAGGGCAATACAACAACAAAGTACAGTTCCAGAATGAAATCGTTTCTGAGGAGATGTGAGGCGACGTATGAGGACCTGTCGGATGTCACACCGACTCATTGTTGGAAAAATCCAAAATGCTACGAAAATCAGTTCTTGTGGAAATCTAGATTTGAGTTGTTTTGGATACTTTAAACCCTTTACTTTAAGGGTAATGTAAATATATTGTATGATTACTTGAGGAAAATGGTTAATTTCCAAGTTTATATTTCAACGTTAACTAGCATGCCGAACGTGAAAAAGCTGGCTCAAACTTCCCTGACCTGAGTGTGGCAGCTGACTTGACCCAATTCAAGATAACATGCTACAAATCAATTAAATCAGGCTGGTTTAGACACAGAATAATTAGCTAGCTAAAGTAGTTAGCAATGTAGCAGAATAAAGTAATCATTTACAATCAACAATGTAGTTAGATATGAATACTAGTAGGTGGGATTGTCATTTTGTCTATAGTAGCTGTACGCCGGGGATAACGTTCATAACAGGTTCACACTTTCTTTCGATGTTGTTTGATCAGTGGGTATTAGCCTATTAGCTGGCCAAAATTACATGAAAAGTAATTTCATAAATTCAGAATATTTTTTTATTTTAGGCAGCAAAAGCAATCGATATCTTATTCTTAACTTGTTGGAAGTCAGAGGCATCTTGCTGTCGTTTGTTAGCTCTTTCATTTCGAGGCGTAATATAACTTTTTTAACTTTTCGTCCGTACTTTCCGCTGGACCTGCCCGCGCGTCGTGAGTTTGGAAAGTGTACTGAACGCTAGAACAAAAAGGAGGAATTTGGACATAAATGATGGACATTATCGATCAAAACAAACATTTATTGTGGAACTGGGATTCCTGGGAGTGCATTCTGATGAAGATCATCAAAGGTAAGTGAATATTTAAAATGTTACTTCTGACTTGTTGACTGCATAATATGGCTATATTTGTGTCTTGATTGGGCTCTGAGCATCGACTCAGATTATTGCATGGGTTGCTTTTTTCGTAAAGCTTTTTTGAAATCTGACACAGCGGTTGCATTAAGGAGAAGTGCATCTAAAATTCCATGCATAACAGTTGTATCTTTTAGCAATGTTTATTATGAGTATTCCTGTAAATTGATGTGGCTCTCTGCAAAATCAAAGGATGTTTTGTGACTTCTGAACGTAAGGAGCCAATGTGAACTCAGATTTTTGGATATAAATATGAACTTTACCGAACAAAACATACATGTATTGTGTAACGAAGTCATATGAGTGTCATCTGATGAAGATCATCAAAGGTTAGTGATTCATTTTATCTATATTTCTGCTTTTTGTGAAGCCTCTCTTTGGCTGGAAAAATGGCTGTGTTATTCTGTGAATAGGCACTCACCTAACATAATCGTTTGGTTTGCTTTCGTCGTAAAGCCTGGCTGGATTTACAACAAGTGTATCTTTAAAATGGTGTAAAATACATGTATGTTTGAGGAATTTTAATTATGGGATTTCTGTTGTTTTGAATTTGGCGCCCTGCACTTTCACTGGCTGTTAAAGAGGTGGGACGCTAACGTCTCACGCACCCTAGAGAGGTTAAGACATGAAGGTCAGTCAATACGGAACAGTTCAAGTCGCAAAAACCATCAAGCGCTATGATAAAACTGTCTCTCATGAGGACCACCACAGGAAAGGAAGACCCAGAGTTACCTCTGCTGCAGAGGATAAGTTCATTAGAGTTACCAGCCTCAGAAATTGCAGCCCAAATAAATGCTTCAGAGTTCAAGTAACAGACACATCTCAACATCAACTGTTCAGAGGAAACTGTGTGAATCAGGCCTTCATGGGTAAATTGCTGCAAAGAAACCACTACTAAAGGACACCAATAATAAGAAGAGACTTGCTTGGGCCAAGAAACATGAGCAATGGACAGTAGACCGGTGGAAATTTGTCCTTTGGTCTGGAGTCCAAATTTGAGATTTTTTGTTCTGTGTCTTTGTGAGACGCGGTGTGGGTGAATGGATAATCTCTGCATGTGTATTTTCCACCGTAAAGCATGGAGGAGGAGGTGTGGGGGTGTTCTGCTGGTGACACTGTCGTGATTTATTTAGAATTCAAGGTACACTTAACCAGCATGGCTACCGCAGCATTCTGCAGATATACGCCATCCCATCTGGTTTGGGTTTAGTGGAATTATCATTTGTTTTTCAACAGGACAATGACCCAACACACCTCCAGGCTGTGTAAGGGCTATTTTTACCAAGGAGTGATGGAGTGCTGCATCAGATGACCTGGCCTCCACAAACTCAACCAAATTGAGATGATTTGGGATGAGTCAGTCCGCAGAGTGAAGGAAAAGCAGCCAACAATTGCTCAGCATATGTGGGAACTCCTTCAAGACTGTTGGAAAAGCATTCCAGGTGAAGCTGGTTGAGAGAATGCCAAGAGTGTGCAAAGCTGTCATCAAGGCAAAGGGTGGCTACTTGAAGAAACTCCTATATTAAATATATTTTGATTTGTTTAAAACTTTTTTGGTGACCACATGATTCCATATGTGTTATTTCATAGTTTTGAGGTCTTCACTATTATTCTATAATGCAGAACATTGTAAAAATAAAGAAAAACCCTGGAATGAGTAGGAGTTCTAACCGGTCGTGTAAATACACAGCCCGGCCCAACCCGAGCATCACCTCTCTCTACCTCCTCTCCCTCAAGCTTTATCAGCTCTGGTTAATAAGGAAGCTTAAAAATTGACTTTTCTGCTGCTTTCCTCACTCAGGTGGGATCATACGAGGTCTGGATCCAACCAAGTCTATATGGAACGGGTCTAGTTGTCCTCCGGTCCGTTCCAAACGGGTGTCTATATTTAACAATGGTATTTATGCATATCGGGTCCTAATGGGAAAGCCCCAGGTCCATTTCGGAAGGGCGGTCGTCACCATGGAGCGGTCGTCACCATGGAGCGGTCGTCACCATGGAGCGGTCGTCACCATGGAGCGGTCGTTACCATGGAGCGGTCGTCACCATGGAGCGGTCGTCACCATGGAGCGGTCGTTACCATGGAGCGGTCGTCACCATGGAGCGGTCGTTACCATGGAGCGGTCGTCACCATGAAACGGTCGTCACCATGGAGCGGTCGTTACCATGGAGCGGTCGTCACCATGGAGCGGTCGTCACCATGGAGCGGTCGTTACCATGGAGCGGTCGTCACCATGGAGCGGTCGTTACCATGGAGCGGTCGTCAGGTAAGGTAAGAATGATGACCTAGCAGTGTGTGTGTGTTAGAGATATCTTTGTGTGTGTGTGTGTGTGTGTGTGTGTGTGTGTGTGTGTGTGTGTGTGTGTGTGTGTGTGTGTGTGTGTGTGTGTATTAGAGATATCTTTGTGTGTGTGTGTTAGAGAGAGAGTGTCAAACTCATTAATATCTGTATCAATTCAATCCTTTTTGCCCACTGTCATCTGGGCCTTCAACAACACCAGGTCGCAGTCACACGACACTACCCAGTCAACTCGATCTGCTTTTGCACACTAGTACTGTACCATTTTCCTTGCCTCTCTACAGTTCTAGTAATGTTCTGTGTGATTGTTTTGTAGTGTTCGTATTGTTTTAACTTTGCCTGTATGACCAAATCATTTCATCTGATCTCTCAGCAGATTGTTCTTCCTGAACATGGAGACATCTGCAACTCGTTCCTGCTGAATTTAAATGATTATTATTGCATCCAGTGCTAGATATTGTCAAATCAAACAGATTATTTCTTTAAATGTTTTTCTTTTTTAAGTATTTGTTGTTGACAGGTCATAATCTCACTGAAATGCACAATATTTTGGCTCCAATTCAAATAAATAAAAGAAAATATATATGTATATATATATATATTATTGTACAGTGTGATAATTACTTATAGTAATGATTATTTAATACAAACAATACGGATTATAAATATAGTGACAACAATCAAGCTGAATGGTGTTTTTCTTTCATGACTCAATGCAATCAGAAAAAAACGGAACTGAATTGTTTTCTTCGTTTTAACTTTTTGGCTGAAGTCAACTTTTAAAGCTCAAAACTCAGGTTCTGATAAATACACATCTCAGTGATTTTAAAAAGATCTGGATTTGGGATAGTTGAGTCACAAATATAAAAAAATATATATATATAAAAAAAATATTCACGGTGAAGTGTTTCCACACAAATAAGGAAACAACATCAACGCAAATCACGTGGTAACAGACGGTAACAGATTCTAACGTGGTAACAGACGGTAACAGATTCTAACGTGGTAACAGACGGTAACAGATTCTAACGTGGTAACAGACGGTAACAGATTCTAACGTGGTAACAGACGGTAACAGATTCTAACGTGGTAACAGACGGTAACAGATTCTAACGTGGTAACAGACGGTAACAGATTCTAACGTGGTAACAGACGGTAACAGATTCTAACGTGGTAACAGACGGTAACAGATTCTAACGTGGTAACAGACGGTAACAGATTCTAACGTGG
>NC_052327.1:1790000-1907500 GCF_016432855.1 Salvelinus namaycush | reverse complement strand
AAATATGCACATTTTTCGAACAAAACATAGATTTATTGTATAACATGTTATAAGACTGTCATCTGATGAAGTTGTTTCTTGGTTAGTTTGGTTGGTTCTTGGTTAGTTAGGTTGGTTTTGTGCATGCTACCTGTGCTGTGAAAAATGTCTGTCCTTTTTTGTATTTGGTGGTGAGCTAACATAAATATACGTGGTGTTTTCGCTGTAAAACATTTTAAAAAATCGGACATGTTGGCTGGATTCACAAGATGTTTATCTTTCATTTGCTGTATTGGACTTGTTAATGTGTGAAAGTTAAATATTTCTAAAAAATATCTTTTGAATTTCGCGCCCTGCACTTGAAGTGGCTGTTGTCATATTGTGCCCGGCTTCGGGCTTGCAGCCCAAAGAAGTTAAGGCAAGGGCTGATTTCAAGGTTTTACTGTTAACCTATAAAGCGTTACATGGGCTTGCTCCTACCTATCTTTCCGAGTTGGTCCTGCCGTACATACCTACACGTACGCTACGGTCACAAGACGCAGGCCTCCTAATTGTCCCTAGAATTTCTAAGCAAACAGCTGGAGGCAGGGCTTTCTCCTATAGATCTCCATTTTTATGGTCTGCCTACCCATGTGAGAGACGCAGACTCGGTCTCAACCTTTAAGTCTTTACTGAAGACTTATCTCTTCAGTAGGTCATATGATTGAGTGTAGTCTGGCCCAGGAGTGTGAAGGTGAACGGAAAGGCTCTGGAGCAACGAACCGCCATTGCTGTCTCTGCCTGGCCGGCTCCCCTCTCTCCACTGGGATTCTCTGCCTCTAACCCTATTACAGGGGCTGAGTCACTGGCTTACTGGTGCTCTTTCATGCCGTCCCTAGGAGGGGTGCGTCACTTGAGTGGGTTGAGTTACTGACGTGATCTTCCTGTCTGGGTTGGCGCCCCCCCTTGGTTTGTGCTGTGGTGGAGATCTTTGTGGGCTATACTCGGCCTTGTCTCAGGATTGTAAGTTGGTGGTTGAAGATATCCCTCTAGTGGTGCGGGGCTGTGCTTTGGCAAAGTGGGTGGGGTTATATCCTTCCTGTTTGGCCCTGTCCGGGGGTATCATCGGATGGGGCCACAGTGTCTCCTGACCCCTCCTGTCTCAGCCTCCAGTATTTATGCTGCAGTAGTTTATGTGTCGGGGGGCTAGGGTCAGTTGGTTATATCTGGAGTACTTCTCCTGTCTTATCCAGTGTCCTGTGTGAATTTAAGTATGCTCTCTCTAATTCTCTCCTTCTCTCTTTCTTTCTCTCTCTCGGAGGACCTGAGCCCTAGGACCATACGTCAGGACTACCGGGCATGATGACTCCTTGCTGTCCCCAGTCCACCTGGCCTTGCTGCTATTCCAGTTTCAACTGTTCTGCCTGCGGTTATGGAACCCCTACCTGTCCCAGACCTGCTGTTTTCAACTCTTAATGATCGGCTATGAAAAGCCAACTGACATTTATTCCTGATTATTATTTGACCATGCTTGTCACTTATGAACATTTTGAACATCTTGGCCATGTTCTGTTATAATCTCCACCCGGCACAGCCAGAAGAGGACTGGCCACCCCTCATAGCCTGGTTCCTCTCTAGGTTTCTTCCTAGGTTTTGGCCTTTCTAGGGAGTTTTTCCTAGCCACCGTGCTTCTACACCTGCATTGCTTGCTGTTTGGGGTTTTAGGCTGGGTTTCTGTACAGCACTTCGAGATATTAGCTGATGTACGAAGGGCTATATAAAATAAACTTGATTTGATTTGATAAACTAATTGCAAGGAAGGACAACCCTGCTCATAAAGTTATAAAGTTATCTCCTCACAGTTTGCAGCAAAATGCAGACAGGCTCTTGATCCAGGAAGGGCTGTTACCAAGATTCAAGAAGCTTTTCATCTTGTAAGCTGGCCTCTTGGACTAGCAAGTTAGTAAACCAAAACCACAGCTGGAGAGAATTTATTTAAATTTGGCACATCTTGGATAGTTAACTTAATGTAAGACATACCGTATAGTTGATCACCTGACTTCAGTTACGCAGTAGGAGTGACTTACCTAAATGAAGCACACGCGTGACTCGCTCAATCAACTGTGGTGAGGAACTACCGGTTAACTTCATAATGAAAAATTACCAAAAACAGGTGAAATTAACTAACCACCGGAAAATAACTAACTACCGGTTAACTACCGGTAAGCTTCATAATGAAAAATAATCAAAACAGGTGAAATTAAGAACGCTATCTGCTTTAGCTATTTACCTAGTGCACAAGTTGACGGCAGGCATTTACTTAAAAAGTACAAATATCCACATTTATATTGCAAATCATATAGCGGGTATTTCAAAAGACCCCGGATTCCAGTATATACTGCCCAACCATACAACATCTTCATAAGGACTACATTGCCCTGTCATAAGGACTACATTGCCCTGTCATAAGGGCTACGTCAGGTCGTAAGACTGTCATAACAACGACATATCAGATACAACAAACCACCATGACTGTTTTTGTGGAAATGACAAACTGTAGAAACCGAAGGATGGTGACAGACGGCTGGTGTAAAATAATGAAACAAAATGGAAAACGACATGTCGCCTCCACTGATATGGTAACAAGAAATGGCACATTACGCTGCTGGTTTCTAGGAATATCCAATAGAAACAGTTACTAGTATTAATCTATTTATATTCTTGGAAACTCCAGTAACCAACGCTTAGAACATGATACTAGCCAACACAATCAAAGGCATACCAATGACAGACAAATGTGTGTGTGAGTTCACGGACGAAATGTGTGAAACCCACTCTCTGTCCACCATGAATGCATTCTCAGCTGCTGTGTGTGTGTGTGTGTGTGCGTGCGTGCGTGTCTGTGTGTGTGTGTGTGTGTGTGTGTGCGTGCGTGTCTGTGTGTGTGTGAGAGGATCGGCCTTCATCTCTTTCATTGCAGCATGCCAGACACATAAGAAGGGGTGAAAAAGGAGTGAGTGAGAGAGAGGACAGTCCACCCCTCAGAGCCCGGTTCCTCTACCCAGTACAGCCAGTAGAGGACTGACCATCCCTCAGAGCCTGGTTCCTCTCTAGGTTTCTTCCTAGATTCCTGACTTTCCAGAGTTTTTTCCTGGCCACTGTGCTTCTAAATCTGCATTGCTTGCTGTTTGGGGTTTTAGGCTGGGTTTCTGTACAGCACTTTGTGACATCTGCTGATGTAAAAAGGGCTTTATAAAATACATTTGATTGACTGAACAGGAATAATGAATGAAAAGACAGCGACGGGAAGAGTGGGATGAATGGAGGGGTAAATGAGAGGGGTGAATGAGTACGGAATGTTCCGCAAGCAGGTCAGGTGCTTGTGTGTGTGTGTGTGTGTGTGTGTGTGTGTGTGTGTGTGTGTTCTTTGTTGCTCCACTCTTTTGATCATAGCTTGATAAAGGTTATCTGTTTGTGGCAGGCTTTCTCAGCAGTGTCAGTCATCTTTATAGGCTTTCCCATACAGACCACAATACGACACAAGGAATTACCTTCATCATAACCTCTCCTCCCTGTGTGTGTGTGTGTGTGTGTGTGTGTGTGTGTGTGTGTGTGTGTGTGTGTGTGTGTGTGTGTGTGTGTGTGTGTGTGTGTGTGTGTGTGTGTGTATTCTCACTTTAGCCATGCCGATGGAGCTAGCGTTGAGCTCAGGGATCCCCTGGTTCGTCTTGTCTCCTCGCTCCCACATCCCGTAGTCCTGAAAGAGTAGAGTATAATTCATAAAGGATTCATAAAGTATTTATAGAGCTCGGTAGAACATTCATAAGGTCTTCATAAACACTGTAAGTAGCAGAGTGAGAAAGCAGAAGGGTCCCATTTGAAATTAAATTACCAACCACTTAAATGTCATTATAGAGCTGTATAGAGCGTTCATAAAGTCTATATTAGCACTGTATAGAGCGTTCATAAAGTCTATATTAGCACTGTATAGAGCGTTCATAAAGTCTATATTAGCACTGTATAGAGCGTTCATAAAGTCTATATTAGCACTGTGTAGAGCGTTCATAAAGTCTATATTAGCACTGTGTAGAGCGTTCATAAAGTCTATATTAGCACTGTGTAGAGCGTTCATAAAGTCTATATTAGCACTGTATAGAGCGTTCATAAAGTCTATATTAGCACTGTATAGAGCGTTCATAAAGTCTATATTAGCACTGTATAGAGCGTTCATAAAGTCTATATTAGCACTGTATAGAGCGTTCATAAAGTTTATATTAGCACTGTATAGAGCGTTCATAAAGTCTATATTAGCACTGTATAGAGCGTTCATAAAGTCTATATTAGCACTGTGTAGAGCGTTCATAAAGTCTATATTAGCACTGTGTAGAGCGTTCATAAAGTCTATATTAGCACTGTGTAGAGCGTTCATAAAGTCTATATTAGCACTGTGTAGAGCGTTCATAAAGTCTATATTAGCACTGTATAGAGCGTTCATAAAGTCTATATTAGCACTGTATAGAGCGTTCATAAAGTCTATATTAGCACTGTGTAGAGCGTTCATAAAGTCTATATTAGCACTGTATAGAGCGTTCATAAAGTCTATATTAGCACTGTATAGAGCGTTCATAAAGTCTATATTAGCACTGTATAGAGCGTTCATAAAGTCTATATTAGCACTGTATAGAGCGTTCATAAAGTCTATATTAGCACTGTGTAGAGCGTTCATAAAGTCTATATTAGCACTGTGTAGAGCGTTCATAAAGTCTATATTAGCACTGTATAGATGCTACAACATCCACAGTTCGCTTCTTCACGTCTTTGAATTTAAACAGAAACTTACATCCACTTTGTGAGCTGCCTCGATGTAGAACTATGGAGGCATATAACCTCTATATTAACTCCTATGACAGTTCATAAACACTACATAGAGACTGAAGAGAAACGTACAGCCACTTTGTGAGCTGCCTCGATGTAGAACTATGAAGGCATATAACCTCTATATTAACTCCTATGACAGTTCATAAACACTACATAGAGACTGAAGAGAAACGTACAGCCACTTTGTGAGCTGCCTCGATGTAGAACTATGAAGGCATATAACCTCTATATTAACTCCTATGATAGTTCATAAACACTACATAGAGACTGAAGAGAAACGTACAGCCACTTTGTGAGCTGCCTCGATGTAGAACTATGAAGGCATATAACCTCTATATTAACTCCTATGACAGTTCATAAACACTACATAGAGACTGAAGAGAAACGTACAGCCACTTTGTAAGCCGCCTCGATGTAGAACATGAGATTCTGTACCACATCCACCTCATCTTGAGTGTAGACGATATGGAGTCCTGTAGGACAGACACATGAAGCATGGGTAAATACGAGCTCAACAATTATAAATAACGTTACAAAAAATACATTTGATAGACTTCTAGTTGCTACGGCAACTGGAGACTCAAAACATGAGGATTAATTGAGGAGTGGAAGTTGATACACACACACACACACACACACACACACACACACACACACACACACACACACACACACACACACACACACACACACACACACACACACACACACACACACACACACACAGTCCTAGAAGACAAAACATATGAAGACTTCATAAAGCAGTCATGGAGTGTCCCCTCTACCTGAGGCAGTCATCTGAGCGAGGAACAGCAGGAACAGAGAGGTAGCGTCCACTTGGAGGTGTCCCCACTGATCGTCCCCCACCACGGTAGCACAGGTCCTGGTGTTGTACTTAGCATGGAGGCAGTCCATGGTGCTCTTAGTGTACTTAAACTTCTCCACCTTGTCCAGCTGAGTGAGTGAGTGAGTGAGTGAGTGAGTGAGTGAGTGAGTGAGTGAGTGAGTGAGTGAGTGAGTGAGTGAGTGAGTGAGAGTGTGAGAGAGAGAGAGAGAGAGAGAGAGAGAGAGAGAGCGTTTGTGTGTGAGTGAGAGAGTGAGTGAGTGAGTGAGTGAGTGAGTGAGTGAGTGGGGAACATGTATGTATTACGCATGTATGAGCCTTTAGAATGTCTTAGAATGGCTCATTGTCCTATAAGGTGTTTACATCTTGTCCAGCTAGAACCTGTGCGTCGTACCTACCTGTCTCATAATGCACTGTAGAACACCTCTCATTAGTTTCACCACACTCTGGGGGGAGAGATAATAGAGGAGGAGATAGAAGAGGAGAGAGAGAATAGAGAAGAGGAGAGAGAAGAGGAGAGAGAGAATAGAGAAGAGGAGAGAGAAGAGGAGAGAGAAAATAGAGAAGAGGAGAGAGAAGAGGAGAGAGAATAGAGAAGAGGAGAGAGAAGAGGAGAGGAGAGAGAGAATAGAGAAGAGGAGAGAGAAGAGGAGAGAGAAGAGGAGAGAGAGAATAGAGGAGAGGAGAGAGAAGTCATCAACAAGCAGCCATACACCTCCCAATCAGCAGGCAGACAGACCAGAGGACTCGCTAGCCAGG
Organism: Salvelinus namaycush; assembly: GCF_016432855.1. NCBI lineage: Eukaryota > Metazoa > Chordata > Actinopteri > Salmoniformes > Salmonidae > Salvelinus > Salvelinus namaycush. Next base: position 1,901,061 of record NC_052327.1, on the reverse strand, counting down.
AAGAGAAACAAGACAACTAAGGCTTTGCCACATGGCACACAATTTTTTTTATTTTTTATAAATAAATAAAAAACACCACACACGCAAGGTACCTGTTCCAGTTCGTAGGCCTTAGCCTTGTCTTCATCTCTGTCTGCATTCTTCCTGTAGGCCAGACTGAGAGCCCAGACAGACAGGATGCTGTACACGTTGTCTCTCACCCAGGCATCAGGCTGATCTCCACTGGCTGGGAGGAGACCTGTGACTGGGTCCTGGGGAGGAGAGAGGAGAGAGGGAAGGGTTAGGGATGATCTCCACTGGCTGGGAGGAGACCTGTGACTGGGTCCTGGGGAGGAGAGAGGAGAGAGGGAAGGGTTAGGGATGATCTCCACTGGCTGGGAGGAGACCTGTGACTGGGTCCTGGGGAGGTGAGAGGAGAGAGGGAAGGGGTTAGGGATGATCTCCACTGGCTGGGAGGAGACCTGTGACTGGGTCCTGGGGAGGAAAGAGGAGAGAGGGAAGGTTAGGGATGATCTCCACTGGCTGGGAGGAGACCTGTGACTGGGTCCTGGGGAGGAGAGAGGAGAGAGGGAAGGGTTAGGGATGATCTCCACTGGCTGGGAGGAGACCTGTGACTGGGTCCTGGGGAGGTGAGAGGAGAGAGGGAAGGGGTTAGGGATGATCTCCACTGGCTGGGAGGAGACCTGTGACTGGGTCCTGGGGAGGTGAGAGGAGAGAGGGAAGGGGTTAGCCCTTTCCCTCTCTCCTCTCTACTCCCCAGGACCCAGTCACAGGTCTCCTCCCAGCCAGTGGAGATCAGCCCTAATGTCAGCTTGTTCTTATGTTGTCTTTGGTCTAGTCTCCTTCGCTCCTTCCCATTTACACACACACGAAGCTCCTCCCCCACACACCAAGCTCCTCCCCCCATGCCAAGCTCCTCCCCCACACACCAAGCTCCTCCCCTCCCCATGCCAAGCTCCTCCCCCACACACCAAGCTCCTCCCCCTACCACTCACAACAACAAAGCTGGAAAATGAATGCTCAGTTTCTGTCACAGGCAGCATTGCGTTGAGAGATTATTTATGAGACGTGTTAATTTTCTATAATGGCTGCTACCAGAAGTTGGTCATTATTAGTGAATGTGCATTTTGCATGGTTCTGGTTACATCTGTAACAAAAAGGGCATTTTTATAAAACAGATTAGTGATTATTGAAAAAAAAAAAAGCAGGTTATACTATTTTTATAAAATAATTACATGGGTATTATTAGTGGGTCTTATGATTGTGGAAGGCTTATATTTAGCCTAGGTATAACTTCACAAGCCCTGAATTCATTAGATTATTGCTGACTGTTTGAAATGCAGTGCATTTTACCTTTAATTGTACAACAAAGCATATTTTGAGAAAATGTTTTGTTTTAAATCGGGATATATCTATCGTGAATTACCCATAGAATTGAAAATAAAAATAGAGAGATGATTTTGAGGCCATATCGCCCAGCCCTAACCAGCAGCAAACACAATGGGTGCTAGAGCGTTGGGCCAGTAACCGAAAGGTTGCTAGATCGAATCCCCGAGCTGACAAGGTAAAAATCTGTCGTTCTGCCCCTGAGCAAGGCAGTTAACCCACTGTTCCCCGAGCGCCGAAGACGTGGATGTCGATTAAGGCAGGCCCCAGCACCTCTCTGATTCAGAGGGGTTGAGTTAAATGCGGAAGACACATTTCAGTTAAAGGCATTCAGTTGTACAACTGACTAGGTATCCCCCTTCCTTTCTGAACTTAAAAATAATCATGTGCTAAGAAATGCTAACAAAGGCATTGTGATGTCACACAGGATTTGGAACTTTAGAACCCCTGTGGGCCAATCGTTAAACAGGCTCCCGCTATTCCACTCCGTTTGAAATCACAAACAGATGACTGGGGACTATTTGATGGCTGTTAGGGTGAACTTTCTAGAAAAAAATTAACTAATCCGTCTCTGTTTGTTTTCCACCCCCCCCCCCCCCCCCCCAGTTAACCTGTCTGCAGCCTGACAGATAGGAGACTGTACATGTAACCACCGTTGTTCTCTGTTTCAACATAAAGACAGGTTTCCTCACTGCACTTTGTCTTCCTCTGTGAGGTTTCAACAACCGCAGTGGTACAGAACTTCCCCACTTTGACGCCATAGGCATTTACTATGAGTCTCTCTCATGTTTATCAGTTAGGCTTATATCTATTACATGTGTGTGTAAGACAAACTTCCCAAGACAAACTTCCCAAGTGGCTCCACCTGTCCACCGACAGGCCCATAGAGAACTCACCGAGCACTGCGTCCCCCACCAGCAGCCAGACAACCACCGCGTCCAATCACCATACGTTTCCTGAGATTCACCGACAAGGAACGAGTCCTACAGGCGGCGAAAATCAACACCATTACAGTGGGAAACGCCAAACTCACCTTACACCAGGACCAGTCAAGCTGGAATACGCCGAAAGATCAGAGAGTTTGACAAGAGAGTTTGACGAGGTGAAGAAATACTCCATTGACCAAGGCATCTTTAGGGGATTCAAATACCCAAACGAGCTCAGGATTCTTCACCAAGGAGCCCTGCGACACTTCAAAACTCCCAAAGAGGCAAAACGTTTTTTGAAGGACAATTCTGGCCACTGAGAAATGGACCAATAATTAAAAGTGATTACTGTTATTACTAATGGAGGTAAGACAACATATAGCCACCATCCAATGACCCACCTGCCCCGCTAAATGTCATTATAGCCGTATAATTTGTATTTATTTATTTTAGCTGAGAGCGGGACAGGCTCTATAGCCTAACCCTATAGCCTAACCCTATAGCCTAACCCTATAGCCTAATCCTATAGCCTAACCCTATAGCCTAACCCTATAGCCTAATCCTATAGCCTAACCCTATAGCCTAACCCTATAGCCTAACCCTATAGCCTAACCCTATAGCCTAACCCTATAGCCTAACCCTATAGCCTAATCCTATAGCCTAACCCTATAACCTAACCCTATAGCCTAACCCTATAGCCTAACCCTATAGCCTAACCCTATAGCCTAACCCTATAGCCTAACCCTATAGCCTAACCCTATAGCCTAACCCTATAGCCTAACCCTATAGCCTAATCCTATAGCCTAACCCTATAGCCTAACCCTATAGCCTAACCCTATAGCCTAACCCTATAGCCTAACCTCGGCCTACTAATGTTTTAGCCTACTTTTACATCCCCTTTTTTAAATGATCATTATTATTTGTAGTAATCATTTTCACATCCACCATTTACAGCCTGTCGATTACGACACATTTACAGACCTAACGAGAGGCTCAATGCGTCAATTTCATGCCTATGGCCTTATCCTGTTGATATTCTGTTTTAATCAAAACAAACAACTTATCCTATAGATCAGATCCCTCTTAAGGATTTGCTCCATCATTTCTGTTTTATTTGTTTTTGGGAACACAGAATTGAGACTGAGCGTGGGGTTAACAGATCCAACGGGATATGTCGAGTTGTTTGGGAACTTGGCTGGGGTGTTCAGAGATTGTTCTTTCATGTACACCATTTTTTTTTAAATTTTTTATGTGATCGCAGCTGTAACTGTTATCCACCTATACCCAGAGATGACTTGCACTAGAGTTCCAATTACTGTTATCCACCTATACCCAGAGATGACTTACACTAGAGTTCCAATTACTGTTATCCACCTATACCCAGAGATGACTTGCACTAGAGTTCCAATTACTGTTTGATGACGTTGACTAGTACCTTAAATCTACTGCCATGGTCCAGGTTATGTAATAAAACTGAAAAATACTATGTGCTCTTAAAAAGGAAAAAGCAGACATCACACTATTACAAGAGACACACCTCTGTGATGCTGAACATGCTAAACTCCGCAGAGCTTGGGTGGGACAGGTGTATTTCTCAACTTTTAAATCAAACAGTAGAGTCACAGCCATACTTATCCATGAGAATGTTCCATTCATAATTGACAAAAACATATCTGATCCGGAGGGGAGATTTATTCTGGTAACTGGGTCACTGTATAAGCAACCAATTACTATCTTCAATATATAACAGTGACTCACCCCATTCCGTACAAATTTGCGTAACCGCGACATTCAAACGAGGCTGCAATGAAAACTAATGTAACTGTAGCGACTGTGTTGACATCAACATCTAGGGTGTGAACTAGGTTTCTATTCAAGTGTTGATTGACATGGTAATGTCAAAATGGTATTGCTTTACAAATGGTATTGATATTACATTTGATCTGGAAGTATCACGTTTTTTGGGGCGCTAAAATAAGGTATGTACAAAAGTGAGTTAGTTACCGTTACGCCCCTAACACAGATAGTCCTGCTTTCATGTCAAATGATAACTCTGTTCAATGAGCATTGTTTCTCGTTTAGAGTGCTGGCTAGAAATTATAATTCTACCCTCAACCCAACCCTGGACAAATCATTTCAAGTCCCCACCACAAATCCCAGATCTGCAAATATGTTGAACTGTGTTACTAAAGAGATGGGACTGATAGATATCTGGAGAGAGACTAATAGCTCATCTATGGACTATACATACTACTCTAATGTCCATAACACCTACTCTCGTATAGATTACATTTTTATCACAAAGATTTTCATAAATTCTGCCACGTGTACATTCGGACCCATAGCACTTTCAGATCACGCCTTTGTCCACCTCCGATTTGACCTCTGCAAAAAAATCCCATGGTCAAAGAGCTGGAAATTCAACACCATGTCATCAAACGAAGCGTTCCATACATTGGTAACTACATGGATAGACGACTACACACAAGACAACAAAGACTCTCCTGTTTCTCCGGCCACAATGTGGGACGCTGCCAAAGCCACACTAAGAGGTCATGTAATTGCATATGCTTCCTCTAAGAAAAAAACAACGGAAGCACACAGGCTAGATCTTGAGAGGGAGCTGGAACGCTGTGAAAAAGTACATAAACAATCCCCAGACAACACCTCCTGGAGTTTAATTAACTTCTTGCCACTATAGGGGGTGCTGTTTTCGCATTAGCATAATTTCCTCTACAGATTAAACTGCCTCTTATTCAATTATTGCTCTTACTATATGCATATAATTAATACCATTGGATAGAAAACAATCTATAGTTTCTAAAACCGTTTCAATTTTGTCTCTGAGTTAAACAGAAGTCATTTGACAGCACTTTCCCTGACCAAGAAGAAGAATGCAAGATGTGTATGCTCGCTTCAACGCTCTGCCTATATATGGTCACGCCACCTATGACCCGAAACACACTTCATTCGTCTTCCTCTGGGTGTCAAGAGGACGTCAGAGGAGAATTTTTTTGTTTACCTTGTACTGACGTGAAATAAGACCTATTTCTTTGGCGTGACCGACAACTTCCGGTTCTCTGACTCGCGCTATTTGGAGGTGCGATTGTCTACTGTTTTGCTGCCGTTACGGATGAAAACTATCTCCGTCTCGAAGTTTGTTTGATACATGTGACCATATCATCTTAATGTATGTTTTTTCAATATAGTTTAATCAGATTATTTGAATTTTTTCGGGAGTTTTGCCGTGTTCCGTTCTGTGACTTTTTTTACTTTGGCCAGTCGACCAGTACATATGCTAAATGAAGAGGGAAAGTTGCCATTATGAATGGATTGAACGACTCATCAGGACTAAGGACACATTGATCAACATTCTGATGAAAGATCAGCAATAGTAAGACCCAATTTACGATGTTATTTCATATATCTGTCGTGCATGTGAACTGGTCGCGGGCGCCCAGCTGGTTCTGGCTGGCGTGGCTATGCTAATTTAGCGCTACATTTTGTTTTCGCTATAAAACATTTAATAAATCTGAAATATTGTTTGGATTCACCAGATGTTGGGCTTTCAATATCTGTACGCTGTGTATTTTTCTGAAATGTTTTAAGATAAGTAATTAGTTATATGACGTTGGTCTCTGTAATTGTTCTGGCTGCGTCAGCACTATTTCAGATTGCAGCTGCAATGTAGAACTGTGATTTATACCTGAAAAATGCAAATTTTTCAAAAAAAAACTATGCTATACCATAAATATGTTATCAGACTGTCATCTTATGAAGTTGTTTCTTGGTTAGTGGCTATATATATTTTTATTTAGTCGAATTAGTGATAGCTACTGACGCAGGAAAAAACTGTTGGAGTAAAAAAATTGTGTCTTATGCTAACGTGGTTAGCTAATAGATTTACATATTGTGTCTTCCCTGTAAAACATTTTAAAAATCTGAAATGGTGGCTTTATTCACAAGATCTGTATCTTTCATCTGGTGTCTTGGACTTGTGATTTAATGATATTTAGATGCTACAATTTACTTGTGACGCTATGCTAGCTATGCTACTCAGTGGGGGGGGAGTGGGGGGTGATCCCGGATCCGGGTTGGTGACTCGTTAATTAAAGCAGCCAAAGCCAAACTGAACTTGGACTATACTCAAGAGATAAAAAAGAATACCATGAGTATAGTAACAGGCCTAGTAGATTGCTTGCTTGACAATTTTAAAGAAAGAGCGGTCAGAGCGTACAATCATGGCCATCCGAACAGCAGAGGACGAGGTCACATATGATCCAAATAAGACAAATGTAACTTTATGATTTTTACTGCAAACTGAGAAAAAAACTTCTAAGTAAAAACATACGGAGGCAGAATGCCATTCCTTCCTAGAGGGAATCTCGCTACCTAAACTATCAGAGACCGACCAAGATCTCAACTCCCCCTTCACTCCTGAGGAGGTCCAGGAGGGAATTACCTCCATGCCACCTAACAAGTCCCCAGGCCCAGATGGATTTCCCAGACAGTTCTACAAAGTTTTTTCATTCCAATGCTGGATGATTTTTGCAAAAATGGAGCTCTCCCAGACTCTATGTACATAGGCCTCATTACAGTGCTGCTCTAACAGACAAGGAGCCTCTATCTTGCTCGTCCTCCCGGCCCATAAGCTTGTTGGATTTCCACTACAAAATAATTACCAAATTGCTCACCAAAAGACTAAACATTCTTCTTCCCAAAATAATAAAAGCGGACCAAACTGGATTTATTAGAGACAGATACTCTTCTGATAACATTCGCCGTCTTTTTGATATTATTGATCAAGTAAACGCAGAGAAGACCCCTGTCCTGCTGGCTTCACTGGATGCTGAGAAGGCGTTCGACAGGATGGAGTGGAGCTTTCTGTTCTCAGTCTTAGAAAAGTTCAATATGGGCCCAAACTTTATTAAATGGATTAAGTCCCTATACTGTCATCCAAAAACCATGGTGACTACTAATGGTCTGAATTCTGACAGATTCCCTTTGGGACGTGGCACAAGACAAGGATGCTCGCTGTCCCCCCTGCTCTACTTGTTGGGGGCGGAGCCTCTGGCAGAGTTGATAAGGAGCAATCCAAGTATTATGGGTGTTTGGCCTTCAGCACAAGATTTCTCTCTACGCGGATGATGTCTTGCTCAATATATCCAACCCTGAGAAATCCCTCCCATTTTAGACACAATTGCTCAGTACGGCAAGTTTTCAGGATATAAAAAACATTTGAACAAATCTACTGTTTGCCCTCTCAGTCTTACACTCAACAGCTCTATGAAGACACAGCTCTATGAAGACACAGCTCTATGAAGACACAGCTCTATGAAGACACAGCTCTATGAAGACACAGCTCTATGAAGACACAGCTCTATGAAGAACGTTCCAATGGAAGACACGGGGGTTTCAATACCTTGGGATCTTTGTAACACCTGATCTGAATTGCCTTTTCAAGGAAAATTATCTCCCACTCCTGTATCGAATCAAGAACGATCTCCAAACCTGGATCTCCCTCCCAATTAGCCGGAAGAATTAATGTCATCCGTATGAACATCCTCCCTAGACTGAACTATTTATTTCAGATGCTCCCATGCTATCTCCCAGCTTCCTTTTTCAAAACAACCAACCAAAGCATCACCAAATGTATATGGATCAATAAAAAACCTAGGATCAAGTTCTCCACTCTATCGAAATCTGAATCTAAGGGCGGTCTTGCCCTTCCCTCCCTTCAATTGTACTACTGGTCTGCCCAAATCAGCAACATGCTAACATGGATCACAAACAGACAAGAGTCAACGTGGATTTAGATAGAAGCCCAATCCTGTGGTCCATTACCCCTCAGCTCAATTATATTAATTAATAACTTTAGTGAAGTGGGCAACATAGCCAAAACCTTTGTGATTCACAGCACCCTACTAGCATGGAGGGACTGTAAGAAATACCTTGGCATTTCCTCCCAAAAATGTTCTCACTCGCAACCCAGACTTGGAAAAAGCCCTGAGTGATGCCAACTTTCCTCTTTGGCATTCTCTAGGACCTTTTCAGACCTGTTTCATCAGAACACCACTACACTGAAATCCTTTCAAGAGCTCTGCAGTGAATTCAATGTGCCAAGATCCAATTACTTTTTTTAAATCTTCAAATTAGACACGTAACTTCCTCATTTACTTCCAAGGGGAGGTTTAGAGCTCAGCTGAATGAAGTTGAGACCCTTCTTGCTACCCCCAGTGAGACTCCATAGAATGAATACAGACATTTATCCTGATTGTAAAAGATGTACACTACCGTTCAAAAGTTTGTGGTCACTTAGAAATGTCCTTGTTTTTGAAAGAAAAGCACATTTGGTGTCCATTGAAATAAAATAGATCAGAAATACAGTGTAGACATTTTTAATGTTGTAAATGACTATTGTAGCAAAACACCAGTCACAGCGTCAACAGTGTGGACGGGGGACCAGGGATCCGGGTACACACACACACACACAACGCCTTTCCCCCATAATCAACCATAAGCTCAGATGGTCAACTGTTGTTACATCCCAGAGTCCAACTCAAGAAAGGACTTGATTTACTAACACATATCAAGTTAGAGCTGTTTGAGAAAGCATGCAAGGTTAAGCAAAGAGTAGGAGATTTGATTAACCAATGTCAAGTCCTAGGTGATGGAGATCAGATACACCCCCTTCCACTGAAACACACACACACACACACACACACACACACACACACACACACACACACACACACACACACACACACACACTTGAGAAATGTCCTTGTATATGATGCTCACCTATCAGGGGGCTTTGCAGGACCAACCCTGCCAGGCAGGCTCAGAATCTTGAGGTCTCGGTCCATATTCCTCTTTGTGTTTTGGCTGCATATAGGCTACTTACAGTTGGCCCATAAAACAGATAAGGACTTCCTCTTTAGTGTATGGGTCGCTCAGGTGGGTGTCTAGGGTATAGGGTCGGGGACCGTTCCGTCATGATAGGACAATCAATAAATGATATGTATATCCCTCATCTGCACAACATTGAAAGCGCTCTCTCTCTCAACCCCTGCACACAGACAAACATTGGTTCTGGGATATGCAAACGTTTCCTTTCTCACTCACTTAAAACAAAAACACACACCCCACCTTCCAATACATCCACACATACCCACACACTGTGCTTTCTATGTCCTCTGTTTGCCATGTTTTTACCCCCACCATGTTGATTGAGGACGTTTGTGTTCCAATTCGTTATATTTGAAGATGTTATTCTACTGGTTATCTTTTCTTCTAATGCCGTCTTATCCATTTATAAAATAATATAAATGGAAAGTTAAATAATTATTTTAACAACATTACCTATCTTGAATGGTACAGTGTAGTTGTACTTTAACAAATTGTTTAATTGTATTGCTTTTCTAATCTATTTTTTGCTATTATTACAATCCCTACCATGGCTAGTATGAGTGTCATTGTTAGAATAGCCATGGAGTAGTCTGTGTCTCGCAACATTTGGTTGTCAATATACAGTTTATCGACTACGAGGGCTACACACTTCCCTTTCAATCTTTTCTCCTTGAAGATTGGGTTGAGAACTTTGCGCCGTTTTGTAATCTCCCTCGGGAAATGATCACTCATGCCTATTTTCGTGCCAGCGAGTCTTTTATCCATTACTGTATCCTTAAAGAAAAAAGAATTGATGCTCCTCGTTTACTCTCCGTCATGTTTGAGTGTTGCTTGATTTTGTCATATTTGACGATACATTTCTCAAGCCTTATGAGTGATTTTGTGTTGTTTTCCAGATTGAACGTTATTACCCACGAGTATAAGAAGTGATAATATATAGTCTATTTTACAGATATTGAATATTACGTTTATATCTTGAGGCGATCTGCACCGCTGTGTTCAGTCTGCAATCTTGAAATCTTTCAAAACAGGTGATTACTTGATACATTGGAAAGAATTTACAAAAAAAGTAAGCAAACTAGAATGCTATTTGGCCCTAAACATAGAGTACCAAATGGCAGAATATCTGACCACTGTGACTGACCTGAAATTAAGGAAAGCTTTGACTATGTACAGACTCAGTGAGTATAGCCTTGCTATTGAGAAAGGCCGTCAAAGTCAGACCTGGCTCTCAAGAGTAGACAGGCTATGTGCACACTGCCCACAAAATGAGGTGGAAACTAAGCTGCACTTCCTAACCTCCTGCCAAATGTATGACCATATTATTGACACATATTTCCCTCAGATTACACAGATCCACAAATAATTCAAAAACAAATCAAAAGTTGATAAACTCCCATATCTATTGCGTGAATTAGGCCGTCATTGTAAATAAGAATTTGTTCTTCACTGACTTACCTAGTTAAATAAATGTAAAATAAAATGTTTGTTTTTTTAACCACAGCAGCAAGATTTGTGACCTGTTGCCACAAGAAAAGGGCAACCAGAGAAGAACAAACATTGTAAATACAACCCATATTTATGTTTGTTTATTTTCCCTTTTGAACTATTTGAACATCGTTACAACACTGTATATATACATAATATAACATTTGAAATGTCTTTAATCTTTTGGAACTTTTGTGAGTAATATTTACTGTTAATTTTTTATTGTTTAATTTCATTTTTGTTTATAATCTATTTCACTTGCTTTGACAATGTAAACATATGTTTCCCATGCCAATAAAGCCCTTAAATTGAAATTGAATTGAGAGAGAGAAATAAATAAGAATAAGTGATAAGTCGTTTCAAGGGGAGCTTTTGTGAGCTTTCTCTAAAACCAATGATCACGCTATGTAAACATGAATGTTCTGCAAGCTAGTGTGTGCAACAGTTAACATGTCCCAACGCCACAGACAGTAGGTTAGTTTAGAGGTCAGAATGGATGGCCCTAAAAAAAAATATATAGCGTTAGCAGAAGGGACAACACATAAACAACCCTCACTTGATGTCGGAGTATGGTTTGATGCACTATCCGGGCATAGTTGTCCAGTTTCACTCCCGAGTTGCTTCGACTTCTCATGTTGTTGGGTTGATGATAATCGTCCGTATCCGTGGTTGAGCGAGAAACGGAAGCTCGAGTTCTCCCCGAGACTCGCTTCGGCATTAGCCTACTTCACAAATATCTCTATTGTTTGACACGACGAACAAGACAAGACGAAGTTTAGAGGCGATAGAAAACTTTAGCTACAATGTAACTCTAAATGTTCTGGCGAGTTACAATGTACCATCGGACGAAATAACAAATGTTACAGTAGTAGTCTACCATCGCCGCACCGCCTCCAAACGTTATAATATCGATGAGCGAGTTATGGCTGCACAGAATTAACACTGTAGGTTGAAATTCGATATCGTCCTAAAAAAGACTACCATCAGCTGTTCCAACTTAGAAGTTCTACGAATCAACTGGTACACGCAAAGCAGCCATACACAAACTGCTCTGTATTTTGACTGTATCGCGTTTGTTGCTATCGAATTCTTCAGACAGCGAGTTTCTGCAGACGAAAAAAAATCCTCTTAACTCATGGAACATGGTGTGAACTAAAACCAGGAAGAGTGCAAACCTATTCCAACTATTACACAATCAAACTGACAACTGAAACAATAACCAAAATAATGTATCCGTAATTGATAAAGATATAATTATGGTATAGTCACTGGGATATTTGAGGCGTGTTATTGGAGATATGTAGGGAACTGTTTTGTTTTTAGGTGTCTGCAAGGACAGTGGGACTGGAAGGTTCGATTGTTTTACGAGCAGGTGTATGTATATACAGTACCAGACAAAAGTTAATTTTTACTGTTTTCTACATTGTATAATAATAGTGAAGACATCAAAACAATGAAATAACACATATGTAATCACGTAGTAACCAAAAAAAGTGTTAAACCAATCAAAATATATTTTATATTTGAGATTCTTCAAAGTAGCCACGGCTAAGGGCTGTTTTTATGCGCAACGCGGAGTGCTTGGATACAGCCATTAGCCGTGGTATTTTGGCGATGTACCACAAATCTCCGGGGTTGCCTTATTGCTATTATAAAGTCTTTACCAACGTAATTAGAGCAGTAAAAATATATGTTTTGTCATACCCGTGGTATACGGTATGATATACCACGGTTGTCAGCCAATAGGCATTCAGGGCATTATCACTTAAATATTTTTAAACTGGGTGGTTCAAGCCCTGAATGCCTATTGGCTGACAGCCGTGGTATATCAGATGGTATACCACGGGTATGACAAAACATATACAGTGGGGCAAAAAAGTATTTAGTCAGCCACCAATTGTGCAAGTTCTCCCACTTAAAAAGATGAGAGAGGCCTGTAATTTTCATCATAGGTACACTTCAACTATGACAGACAAAATTAGGAAAAAAAATCCAGAAAATCACATTGTAGGATTTTTAATGAATTTATTTGCAAATTATGGTGGAAAATAAGTATTTGGTCAATAACAAAAGTTTCTCAATACTTTGTTATACAGTAATCCCTCGTTTATCGCGGGGGTTACGTTCCGAAAATGACCCGCGATAAGTGAAATCCGCGAAATAGAAAACTTTTTTTTTTTTTACAATTAGCAACTATTACATGTATACAAATACAGTGACTCACGTGTAGGCCGTTTCGTCGACATTATGGGTTTAGGAGATGTTCGAAATTACAAGATAATTTGGCCAACTTAATGTAAATTTGCCAAGCTGTTTTATGTACGTACACATAACTGCACGAGACGACAAAATGATAGCACAATTCGTAGCATGTTTTGATACAAGAAGCGGGAGTGAGTTTTTAGCGAATCAGAATGCAGAGCACAATGCACCAAAAAAAAAAAAAAAATGCATTATGAAAATCCGCGAAATAGCGAATCCGCGATAAGTGAACCGCGAAGTGGCGAGGGATCACTGTATACCCTTTGTTGGCAATGACAGAGGTCAAACGTTTTCTGTAAGTCTTCACAAGGTTTTCACACACTGTTGCTGGTATTTTGGCCCATTCCTCCATGCAGATCTCCTCTAGAGCAGTGATGTTTTGGGGCTGTTGCTGGGCAACACTGACTTTCAACTCCCTCCAAAGATTTTCTATGGGGTTGAGATCTGGAGACTGGCTAGGCCACTCCAGGACCTTGAAATGCTTCTTACGAAGCCACTCCTTTGTTGCCCGGGCGGTGTGTTTGGGATCATTGTCATGCTGAAAGACCCAGCCACGTTTCATCTTCGATGCCCTTGCTGATGGAAGGAGGTTTTCACTCAAAATCTCACGATACATGGCCCCATTCATTCTTTCCTTTACACGGATCAGTCTTCCTGGTCCCTTTGCAGAAAAACAGCCCCAAAGCATGATGTTTCCACCCCCATGCTTCACAGTAGGTATGGTGTTCTTTGGATGCAACTCAGCATTCTTTGTCCTCCAAACACGACGAGTTGAGTTTTTACCAAAAAGTTATATTTTGGTTTCATCTGACCATATGACATTCTCCCAATCTTCTTCTGGATCATCAAAATTCTCTCTAGCAAACTTCAGACGGGCCTGGACATGTACTGGCTTAAGCAGGGGGACACGTCTGGCACTGCAGGATTTGAGTCCCTGGCGGCGTAGTGTCAGTAACGATGGTAGGCTTTGTTACTTTGGTCCCAGCTCTCTCCAGGTCATTCACTAGGTCCCCCCGTGTGGTTCTGGGATTTTTGCTCACCGATTTTTGCTTGTGATCATTTTGACCCCACGGGGTGAGATCTTGCGTGGAGCCCCAGATCGAGGGAGATTATCAGTGGTCTTGTATGTCTTCCATTTCCTAATAATTGCTCCCACAGTTGATTTCTTCAAACCAAGCTGCTTACCTATTGCAGATTCAGTCTTCACAGCCTTGTGCTGGTCTACAATTTTGTTTCTGGTGTCCTTTGACAGCTCTTTGGTCTTGGCCATAGTGGAGTTTGGAGTGTGACTGTTTGAGGTTGTGGACAGGTGTCTTTTATACTGATAACAAGTTCAAACAGGTGCCATTAATACAGGTAACGAGTGGAGGACAGAGGAGCCTCTTAAAGAAGAAGTTACAGGTCTGTGAGAGCCAGAAATCTTGCTTGTTTGTAGGTGACCAAATACTTATTTTCCACCATAATTTGCAAATAAATTCATTAAAAATCCTACAATGTGATTTTCTGGATTTTTTTTCTCATTTTGTCTGTCATAGTTGAAGTGTACCTATGATGAAAATTACAGGCCTCTCTCATCTTTTTAAGTGGGAGAACTTGCACAATTGGTGGCTGACTAAATACTTTTTTGCCCCACTGTATTTTTACTGCTCTAATTAAGCTGGTAAAGAGTTTATAGTAGCCATAAGGTATGTTCAAATAATGATTGACGTACTTTCATTAAAAACGTTATTTTGATGAATGTCTTCATACTGTTTCGACCTTCCATATATTTCTTTGTAAATATCCATAAAAATTATGCCGGATGATTCATGATTTCGACTGGTTGAGAAACGTTGCCTGTCTGTCTGTCTCTTCCCGACTCCCGGTCCCTGCTGTACAAATGCATTACTATGGGACAGCTGGAGACTGAATTTGAATGTTTAAACAATATTGCAAATGTCGGAGAGACAGCAAGGTTTATACAAATTTCCGCTGTTGAAAACGAAATGTTAGTCTAAAAGAAATGTGAAATAATGTCTAGATGCTTTTTATAGTGGATATCAAGTTTATAAATTGCCTGGCTGGGCTGATGAGACAGTGGATTGCGCAGTCAGATGGGACAGAGTAAATAGTTCTTTCAACGTCATAGATTTAGCCGGTGGTAACTTGTGGAATAGACACCGGCTGGAATGCGCTTTTAACCAATCAGCATTCAGGATTAGACCAACCCGTTTTATAAATATATATAATGTGTGTGATGGGATGTGTAGACAATATGGACAGTAGATGGATAGAATATGTAGCATATCTGAAGAATAACCTATGTACAGCAATAGATGAATAGGATAAGCCTTGACTAGAATACAGTATATACAGTTGAAGTCGGAAGTTTACATACACTTAGGTTGGAGTCATTAAAACTCGTTTTTCAACCACTCCACACATTTCTTGTTAACAAACTATAGTTTTGGCAAGTCGATTAGGACATCTACTTTGTGCATGACACAAGTAATTTTCCCAACAATTGTTTACAGAGAGATTATTTCACTGTATCACAATTCCAGTGGGTCAGAAGTTTACATACACTAAGTTGACTGTGCCTTTAAACAGCTTGGAAAATTCCAGAAAATGTGGTCATGGCTTTAGAAGCTTCTGATAGGCTAATTGACATACTTTGAGTCAATTGGAGGTGTACCTGTGAATGTATTTCAAGGCCTACCTTCAAACCCAGTGCCTCTTTGCTTGACATCATGGGAAAATCAAAAGAAATCAGCCAAGACCTCAGAAAATAAATTGTAGACCTCCACAAGTCTGGTTCATCCTTAGGAGCAATTTTCCAAACGCCTGAAGGTACCATGTTCATCTGTACATAGAATAGTATGCAAGTATAAACACCATGGGACCATGCAGCCGTCATACCGCTCAGGAAGGAGACTCCTTCTGTCTCCTAGAGATTAACATACTTTGGTGCGAAAAGTGCAAATCAATCCCAGAACAACAGCAAAGGACCTTGTGAAGATGCTGGAGGAAACAGGTACAAAAGTATCTATATCCACAGTAAAACGAGTCCTATATCGACATAACCTGAAAGGCCGCTCAGTAAGGAAGAAGCCACTGCTCCAAAACCGCCATAAAAAAGCCCGACTACGGTTTGCAATTGCACATGGGGACAAAGATCATACTTTTTGGGAGAAATGTCCTCTGGTCTGATGAAACAAAAATATAACTGTTTGGTCATAATGACCATCGTTATGTTTGGAGGAAAACGTGGGAGGCTTGCAAGCCGAAGAACACCATCCCAACCGTGAAGCACGGGGGTGGCAGCATCATGTTGTGGGGTTGCTTTGCTGCAGGAGGGACTGGTGCACTTCACAAAATAGATGGCATCATGAGGTAGGAAAAATATGTGGATATATTGAAGCAACATCTCAAGACATCAGTCAGGAAGTTAAAGCTTGGTCACAAATGGGTCTTCCAAATGGACAATGACCCCAAGCATACTTCCAAAGTTGTGGCAAAATGGCTTAAGGACAACAAAGTCAAGGTATTGGAGTGGCCATCACAAAGCCCTGACCTCAATCCTATAGAAAATGTGTGGGCAGAACTGAAAAAGCGTGTGCGAGCAAGGAGGCCTACAAACCTGACTCAGTTACACCAGCTCTGTAAGGAGGAATGGGCCAAAATTCACCCAACTTATTGTGGGAAGCTTGTGGAAGGCTACCTGAAACGTTTGACCCAAGTTAAACAATTTAAAGGCAATTATACCAAATACTAATTGAGTGTATGTAAACTTCTGACCCACTGGGAATGTGATGAAAGAAATAAAAGCTGAAATAAATCATTCTCTCTACTATTATTCTGACATTTCACATTCTTAAAATAAAATGGTGATCCTAACTGACCTAAGACAGGGGATTTTTACGAGGATTAAATGTCAGGAATTGTGAAAACATGAGTTTAAATGTATTTGGCTAAGATGTATGTAAACTTCCGACTTCAACTGTGTATTTTGTGCAGAAAAAAGGAACTGGTTCAGTGTATTGACTACACTGTGTTAACCAGGAGAGGGCGGCAGAGACACGTTTCAATACCACAGTCCCGTGTGTGTGTGTGTGTGTGTGTGTGTGTGTGTGTGTGTGTGTGTGTGTGTGTGTGTACCTGTGTGTAGCTGCCAGCGTGTTCTACGAGTGGTTGTCTAGTGCTCACTGAGTGTTCAACAGCACAGATGAGTATAGAGGTGCTTTCCTCTACCTCTCCTCCACCCCTCCTCTCCTCCTCCACCTTTCCTCTATCCCTCCACCCCTCCTCTACCCCTCCTCTCCTCCTCCACCCCTCCTCTGCCCCTCCTCTCCTTCACCCCTCTACCCCTCCTCTCCTCTACCCCTCCTCTCCTCCACCCCTCCTCTACCCCTCCTCTCCTCCACCCCTCCTCTCCTCCACCCCTCCTCTCCTCCACCCCTCCTCTCCTCCACCCCTCCTCTACCCCTCCTCTCCTTCACCCCTCTACCCCTCCTCTCCTCTACCCCTCCTCTCCTTCACCCCCCTCCTCTCCTCTACCCCTCCTCTCCTCCACCCCTCTACCCCTCCTCTCCTCTACCCCTCCTCTCCTCTACCCATCCTCTCCTCTACCCATCCTCTCCTCTACCCATCCTCTCCTCTACCCATCCTCTCCTCTACCCATCCTCTCCTCTACCCATCCTCTCCTCCACCCCACATCTCCACCCCCCCACGTCTCCACCCCCCCCATCTCTCCTCCACCCCACCTCTCCTCCACCCTTCCACTGCTCCACCCCACCTCTCCTCCACCCACCTCTCCACTCCTCCAGTGGATCCTAGGATGGAGGCTCGTCTGTGGGTAGATCATCTGGGTTGGAGTGAAGACCTCCTCTGAGCTCCAGGCATGCTGGTTGTCTTTGTGACTCATTGGTTCATAGCCCCAGTCTATGTCCCAAGTGGCACCCTATTCCCTCCCATAGTGCACTACACATGACTCGGGCCCATAGGGCTCTGGTGAAAGTAGTGCACTACATATGACTCGGGCCCATAGGACTCTTGTGAAAAGTAGTGCACTACATATGACTCGGGCTCATAGGGCTCTGGTGAAAGTAGTGCACTACAAAGGGAATAGGGTGCCAATTTGTGACGCATCCTGTCCCATAGAGAGCTCAGGGGAACAACAATAAAATTATTTTATGGGATGTCTGTTTGACACATGTACATGTGTACACACACACACACACACGTGCGCGCATGCCACTGCACCACAGCAGAACCTGAGACAGAGCTGCATTTCCTGATAAAATGTCAAAAATATAAAACAATTAGAGAGTGTAATTTCCCCAAATTTGAAACCCTTTTTCAAGGTTTCAAAGACCTCTCTGATGAGAATAGGCTCCCCGTCCTGTTGGGGGAGGACGCAGAGAGCTGTGGGTTGGCAGCGCACTACATTGCAGCCTGCCGTAAGATGAGGAACAGTGTCTGACAGACCAACCAACCTGTACATGTTCTCTATGCCTTTGTTATTGTTATCGTCCATTGTATGGTTATTTTAACCCTTGATTATTGCTGTTACTGTTGTCCCGTTGACAATATTGATTACCGAAGTAAGCTTTGGCAATATGTACATTCTTATGTCATGCCAATAAAGCAAATTGAATTTAATTTAATTGAGAGACAGAGACAGAGAGAGAGGGGAAGAGAGAGAGAGAGAGAGAGGGGGGAGAGAAAGAGAGGGAGACAGAGAGAGAGAGAGAAGCAAGAAAGAGACCATCTCGGCTAACTGGTCTCTGATCACCACTATTCTATCTCTCTCTATGATACATACTTGGCTGACCCTGACATTGTGCAAGAAACAGTAGACCTACAGATGAAGGATCTTAATTTGATCACTATTTCCTTGCTGAGAATTTTCCTGCAGATGAGCTTTGTGATGATATAAATTCACTGAAAACACTAGTGCACGGTTATATTAAGAATATTGCACTTAATATTGCATCATGTAGCCTAACGAACCAATCAAGCAACATTATGGACTAAACGTTCAAATCCTGTTGCTGCAGGATTATTTTGCTGTGACAAAATAGGTCTAATTAAGATCTTACATCTGTAGCAATCCCAAATACCTATGCTGTGCATGTCTATGAAACCATATGGGTTGCACACAGTCATTATTTCTCCATGCCACAATAGATCATGATGAACTGTATTTAATATACCCTGCATTGCAGTTTGGTTAGAGAACTAAAGTCAAATGTATTTCTCTTCGCAGTATTTTTATTGGTTTTGTAGCATCTCATTTCAAATCTTTATATTTTCTAACTGACTTTGAAACTATTTTTCGGGCAAAAATAGTATTTGTGATGCGTGCTCAAAGCCAGAAGTATGTAGACAGTTGAGTTTTACAGTGTGTTCGGGTCATCTTGTACAGTTGTCGGATCTTAATTTGATCTCTCTTCCTGCACTGCAGGAAATGCAGATGAGCTTCATGACTCATATCAATTCACTGAAAACCCACATTAACACACAGTTACATTATCAGTATTGCACTTTTCATGTAGTCTAGTTTTGGCCAGCTAATAGCCTAACTGCCGATCAAGCAACTTTATGGACTCAAATCCTGTTGCTGCAGGATTATTTTTGCTGTGACAATACCGGTCAAATTAAGATCCTACATCTGTACAAACATTTCACAAATATGTAAACAACGTCTATTCTTTATTTCCAAAGTTTGCGTTATGAAAATACAAGAATAATAAGAGACTTATATTAGTAGACTGTAGTAGACACACTGAAAAGACTGATATTAGTAGACTGTAGTAGACACACTGAAAAGACTGATATTAGTAGACTGTAGTAGACACACTGAAAAGACTGATATTAGTAGACTGTAGTAGACACACTGAAAAGACTGATATTAGTAGACTGTAGTAGACACACTGAAAAGGGGCTCATAAAGACAAAGGAAAATCTGGTAATTTAAGAACCCTCTTTATTTTGTATTGCACATTGTTTTGTGACCAGAGGAGATTGATATACGTTGGTATCTATGGCAACCATGTAGTTTAAGTACGTATAATACAACGAATAAGATATTTTAATGACATTTGTTCAAATGAGTACGAATGATAACGAATGGTATAAATAAGAAATCTTAATAAAAAATAGAGCATTTTGATGCTGTTCATCAGACCACAGACTTAACATAATTCCCAACCTTGAGACTAGTTGTAATCTCACAAAATACTGACTACTATATAAATACTTGTTTAATTACATACATACAGTAAATACATATATGAAAACGATTTAAATATGTTTCTATATATAAAAAGTAGAAAAAAGTGAGCATGCATAAACATGAAGTTGGATAGAGAGCACTTGGACCAAAGGCCATTGCAAAGACAGGAGATGAGCTCTCTAGTACATCTCTATATGCATAAAACATCTGGCCTAGAGGTCAAAGGTGAGGTCAATCATTACACATAACCATTGCTCCATGTCTGTTCTCACTCTCACTCTCTATCTATCTATCTCGGTCCCTCCCTCTCTCCCCCTCTATCTCTGGTTCAATGACACTTCGGTTTCTCTCTCTCCCTTTCCCTTTTTCACTCTCTTTAAAAAAATATATATTTTACCCAGAACACAAAGTTCCAAAGTCTGACGTTATGACATTGCCTATCTCACCACGTCACTATCAAGTATGATCAAAGTAGGATGCATGTACAAGGAAAATGTATCTGATTCTGATTTTTTAAAAAGGCCACGTCATCTAATCCGATTGAACTGATACTGCATGGCAGATATAGTTGGAGGATAAATTCCTCGATGGCAAAGCGAATATAGTCACCATTACGTTGAATGTGAGTGTGTTGACTGTTAACATTTGGTGAAGCACTTTGAAAGACTATGTTTCGGCGCCTAGCTACTGTTTGTCTCTGGCCAGCACCCTGTATGAAATATTAGTAGAAATATTGAAAACCTTATAACCAAAAATCCATGTGTCTGTCACATTGACATGCTGTTCCCCTTGGTACGGTCCAAAAGCTAGCATTTAATATCACATCTTCACTCTTAGAACAAAAAAGTGTTATCTAGAACACAAACGTGTTCTTTGGCTGTTCTCATAGGAGAGAACCCTTTCTACCTGGAACCAGAAAGGGTTCTCCTACGGGGACACCCGAAGAACCCTTTTGGAATTATTTTTCCTAAGAGTGTAACCCTCCCTTTTGCCTAAGGAAAATCCTAAAGGACGATATATTCTTAGGAACATCTTAATAAGGGGTTTGTTAAAGATGCTTTAACCCTGTCATATTAGGCTAAAGCTTGCCCTTATCAGCATCTCATCCGCTTACTTTGGTAAAGTCAGAAAGATAGAATGAAATATAACAATCCCCTTTGCCTAAGCGAAATCTTAAGGAATATATATATATTTTAGGTATACCTTAACCCTTCCTTTAAGATATGTTAACCCTTCTCATACTTCAGTTATACCTTATGAATACACAGGTTGTTTTGCATAGATAGATGTCAAGCCACATAATGTCTGCATGTTTGGCTATGTAGAGGAGAGGGAGGGTCCATGGAGAACAGATTGGGAAACATGTTGGGAGCGTTACTCCGTCTTCTCTTCTAGGACTTAATGGGTTGGCTGAACATGCAGTGGCCACCCCTGGAGAGGAGAGGAGAGGAGAGGAGAGGAGAGGAGAGGAGAGGAGAGGAGAGGAGAGGAGAGGAGAGGAGAGGAGAGGAGAGGAAAGGAGAGGAGAGGAGAGGAGAGGAGGAGGAGAGGAGAGGAGAGGAGAGGAGAGGAGAGGAGAGGAGAGGAGAGGAGAGGAGAGGAGAGGAGAGGAGAGGAGAGGAGAGGAGAGGAGAGGAGAGGAGAAGAGAGAGTGAAAGAGTGAGAGGGGGGAAGGAGAGGAAAGAGAGGGGGTTGAGAGAGAGGGAGGGGGGAGGTAAGAGAGGGGATTGAGAGAGAGAGGGAGGGGGGGAGGTAAGAGAGGGGGTTGAGAGAGAGAGAGAGAGAGGGGGGAAGGAGAGGTAAGAGAGGGGGTTGAGAGAAAGAGAGAGGGGGGAAGGAGAGGTAAGAGAGGGGGTTGAGAGAGAGAGAGAGGGGAGGGGACAGTAGATACATTTTTTTTTTAATGAATCAACAACATGTTGTTTTTTTTGTTCAGCTCTATTAAATGAAAAGCGAGTCAATGGGATCTTTATGAGACATTAACCCCTTGTTTCACAAAAGAAGACTAGACAAAATGGCCTGACTGACATACTGGGCAAGAATCTACTTTCATACATGAAACTGGGAGACAAATAAGACAAGGTCAAGTCAACAATGTAGTTGAGTCATGCAGCAGCAGAGTGGTACCTTGGTACTGTAACGTATGATTAGTTATGACCCACAAGTGTTGCCCAGGTGTGTGTGACAGATACGTTACCTGCAGATTCCAGTGGAGCACTCGTAGTTGTTTAGACAGTACGCCCCGTAGGGTTTAGTACCCATGGTCCTCCACAACGGGGTCATACGAGCCATCCGCTTCAGTGCCCTCTGACCTTCTGGCTGGAGATGACCAGATCTGGGTGGGACATCCACAGACGGAACAGGGCTGGCAGACGACTGATTGAAACGTACAGATATAGTCAATGAAGAGAGATCCAACAGTACAGACAGTTAGAGACAAAGGTAGAGACAGCTAAGTACATATATCCTACATAAACATTATGAATGTCTAGTGGGAGTATGCTCGCTCTGATAAAATAAAATAAATCACTTAACATCAAACTATTCAGTCAAATTCTTTACATTCATTATCTGTTTGAGGTGGTTATATTGTACACTGCTAATACTCAGCAACGGTATACAGCAATGCTAAATATATATAATGTCTATATTTTAAAATTATTCTAAAGGGTTGGCTGTTCCAAAGTTCCGTAGAACGTCTAGGGAGGGAACAGGGCAGGCAGACACCTGATAGACAAACACAGATATAGTCAATGAGCTATCGTTGTTCCTGACTTATAAAATAAAAAATACATTTTAAAAAGATGACAAATTAAATCTCACTCAATATTTCTCGCAGTAAATATGTATTTTCCATTTAAACGGAGATTAACTCCTGAGATTGTAAGGAACTTCCACTGCTGATACATTTTTCAATTCTTTCCACATTTTCAAGTTCCTCGCATGGACCTAACCCTGTATTGTTTGAGGTTGCATGTTCACTTTGACTGTGTCCAAAGATATTTCACAAATGAAGAAACTGTAAAATAAAGGCTTGGTCTTACCTGCGGACCGAGCACCAGAAACACCAGGAACCATGTGAAGGCTATCATGAAGTAGTGTTGACGGTCCTGCATGTTGGAGTAGGTCAGATGATATAGAAAGACAGAAGTAGAGTAGATAGAACTTTTAAACAGGTATTGTACTGTGTCCTCAGTAACTGGAGCTCTGGTGGGATCTCTCTTCTCTCTGCAGAAGTAGATTGTCCCATCCTCTTTATAGTCCCCCTTCCCTCTTTCTCTCTCTCTCTCGCTGTCTCTCTCTCTCTCTTGCTGTCTCTCTCTCTCTCTCTTGCTGTCTCTCTCTCTCGCTCTCTCTCTATGTCTCTCTCTCTCTATGTCTCTCTCTCTCGCTGTCTCTCTCTCTCGCTGTCTCTCTCTCTTGCTGTCTCTCTCTCTCTCGCTCTCTTTCTCGCTGTCTCTCTCGCTCTCTTTCTCGCTGTCTCTCTCTCTCACGCTGTTTCTCTCTCTGTCTCTCTATCTCTCATCACGTGTTTGTTCAAAGTTTGAAGATCGTTCTGATCAGCTTTTCTCTAGACGGGGCCCTAAACCGTGAGTCAACAGAACAGTACAGCAGTACACACACAAACACACACACACACACACACACACACACACACACACACACACACACACACACACACACACACACACACACACACACACACACACACACACACACACACACACACACACACACCTGCAATACAGACACTGCTGGCATGGACGTGAAAGTGAGGGGGGGGGGTCGAAGGGGAGGTGGAAGGGGGGAGGTTGAATAATGATGGGGAGGGGAGGTTGAAAGGGTGAGGGGGGAAGGGGAGGTTGAATAATGATGGGGGGGTTGAAGGGTGGGGGTTGAAGGGGGAGAGTTAAGATAGAAAGTCCTCTTCATAAATGATAAGAAAAGTTACCCTTAGACACAGATCTAGTATCTATTCTTGCCATAACCATTAGAGGAGGAACTGTCAATCTGACCTGAGATTAGTGCTAAGGGGCGACATTGTTATTCCTTATCTTCCTCATCACTCCCCCCAACACACACACACACACACACACACACACACACACACACACACACACACACACACACACACACACACACACACACACACACACACACACACACACACACACACACACACACACACACCAAAGCACTACTAAGTAACACATCTAGGGACTAAAGGATTTTTTATGACTGAGCTGACTGTATAGATGTAGTATTGTTGTTGTAGTTGCTGTTAATGGTAATCCCATATCCACTACTGCTATTATTGTTGCTGTTTTGTTATATGTATACTTTGACAATGTAAGTAATTTAAGTCTCCATGTCAATAAAGTTGACTGAATTGAATTGATTCCTGGAATGTGTGCATCATGAAAGCGTGAGTGAGAAACCGTGTGAGTCATCACATCTGCATAAGAGCGTGGTCATGAAGAAATCACGAGGAGAACAGACCGCAGAGAGAGAACAGTGTTTAGAACCGGGTTTAGAACCGGGTCAGGCAAACCAAAGGTCCTGCCTTTCCGTCTGACTCACTGACTCTGTCATCTCGATTGCAGTGTTCCACATTCAGAATAGAGTCTGGAGAGGGCATATGGAACATACTGTTATCTGTGTTTCTCAAAGAGAACCTTCCTTTACCTTTCACCTATATTCAAGCAACACAGATGAAAGTACACTACAGGCCCGAAAGTATGTGGACACCTGCTTGTCGAAAATCATGGGCATTAATATGGAGTTGGTTCCCCCTTTGCTGCTACAACAGCCTCCACTCTTCTGGGAAGGCTTTTCACTAGATGTTGGAACATTGCTGTGGGGACTTGCTTTCATTCAGCCACAAGAGGTCAGGCACAGATGTTAGACGATTAGGCCTGGCTCGCAGTCGGCGTTCCAATACATCCCAAAGGTGTTCGATGGGGTTGAGATCACGGCTATGTGCAGGCCAGTCAAGTTCTTCCAGACCGATCTCAACAAACCGTTTCTGTATGGACTACGCTTTGTGCGCAGGGGGCATTGTCATGTTGAAACAGGAAAGGGCCTGCTCCAAACTGTTGCCACAAAGTTGGAAGTACAGAATCATCCAGAATGTCATTGTATGCTGTAGAGTTAAGATTTCCCTTCACTGGAACTAAGGGGCCCGAACCATGAAAGAGGCACCCAGACCATTATTCCTCCTCTACCAAACTTTACAGTTGGCACTATGCATTCGGGCAGCAAAGCGTTTTCCTGGCATCTGCCAAACCCAGATTCGTCCGTCGGACTGCCAGATGGTGAAGCGTGATTCTTCACTCCAGAGAACACATTTCCACTGCTCCAGAGTCCAATAGCGGCAAGCTTTACAAATCAAATGCAAATAGTCCGGGTAGCCATTTCACTAGATGTTCAGGAGTCTTATGGCTTGGGGGTAGAAGCTGTTTAGAAGCATCTTGGACCTAGACTTGGCACTCCGGTACCAATTGCCGTGTGGTAGCAGACAGAACAGTCTATGACGAGGGTGGCTGGGGTCTTTGACAATTTTTAAGGCCTTCCTCTGACACGCCCTGGTATAGAGTTCCTGGATGGCAGGAAGCTTGGCCCCAGTGATGTACTGGGCCGTTCGCACTACCCTCTGTAGTGCCTCGCGGTCGGAGGCCGAGCAGTTGCCACACCAGGCAGTGATGCAACCAGTCAGGATGCTCTCGATGGTGCAGCTGTAGAACCTTTTGAGGATCTGGGGTCCTATGCCAAATCTTTTCAGTCTCCTGAGGGGGAAAAGGCTTTGTCGTGCCTTCTTCACGACTGTCATGGTGTACTTGGACCATCTTAGTTTGTTGGTAATGTGGAGACCAAGGAACTTGAAGCTCTCAACCTGCTCCACTGCAGCACCATCGATGTGAATGGGGGCGTGCTCGGTCCTCCTTTTCCTGTCATCCACAATCATCTCCTTCGTCTTGATCACGTTGAGGGAGAGGTTGTTGTCCTGGCATCACACGGCCAGGTCTCTGACCTCCTCCCTATAGGCTGTCTCGTTGTTGTCGGCGATCAGGTGGTGGTCCAGAGTTCTTTTCCCTCTGGTTGCACATTTAACATGCTGATAGAAATTTGGTAAAACTGATTTAAGTTTCCCTGCATTAAAGTCCCCGGCCACTAGGAGCACCGCCACTGGATGAGCTTTTTCTTGTTTGCTTATGGATACAACACATTCAATGCTATCTTTGTGCCAGCCTGTGACTGTGGCGGTATGTAAACAGCTACAAAGAAACCGCTAGGTAAATGCTTGGAAGGTAACGTGGTCTGCAGCTTATTTTTGATTTAATTTTATTTCACCTTTATTTAACCAGGTAGGCAAGTTGAGAACAAGTTCTCATTTACAATTGCGACCTGGCCAAGATAAAGCAAAGCAGTTCGACACATACAACAACACAGAGTTACACATGGAGTAAAACAAACATACAGTCAATAATACAGTAGAAAAATAAGTCTATATACAATGTGAGCAAATGAGGTGAGATAAGGGAGGTAAAGGTAAAAAAAAGGCCATGGTGGCGAAGTAAATACAATATAGCAAGTAAAACACTGGAATGGTTGATTTGCAGTGGAAGAATGTGCAAAGTAGAAATAGAAATAATGGGATGCAAAGGAGCAAAATAAAAAAATAAATACAGTAGGGGAAGAGGTAGTTTGGACTAAATTATAGATGGGCTATGTACAGGTGCAGTAATCTGTGAGCTGCTCTGACAGCTGGTGCTTAAAGCTAGTGAGGGAGATAAGTGTTTCCAGTTTCAGAGATTTTTGTAGTTCGTTCCAGTCATTAGTAGCAGAGAACTGGAAGGAGAGGCGGCCAAAGGAGGAATTGTTTTGGGGGTGACCAGAGAAATATACCTGCTGGAGCGCGAGCTACAGGTGGGTGCTGCTATGGTGACCAGTGAGCTGAGATAAGGGGGACTTTACCTAGCAGAGTCTTGTAGATGACCTGGAGCCAGTGGGTTTGGCGACGAGTATGAAGCGAGGGCCAGCCAACGAGAGTGTACAGGTCGCAGTGGTGGGTAGTATATGGGGCTTTGGTGACAAAACGGATGGCACTGTGATAGACTACATCCAATTTATTGAGTAGGGTATTGGAGGCTATTTTGTAAATTACATCGCCGAAGTCGAGGATCGGTAGGATGGTCAGTTTTACGAGGGTATGTTTGGCAGCATGAGTGAAGGATGCTTTGTTGCGAAATAGGAAGCCAATTCTAGATTTAACTTTGGATTGGAGATGTTTGATGTGAGTCTGGAAGGAGAGTTTAATGTCTAACCAGACACCTAGGTATTTATAGTTGTCCACATATTCTAAGTCAGAACCGTCCAAAGTAGTGATGCTGGACGGGCGGCCAGGTGCAGGCAGCGATCGGTTGAAGAGCATGCATTTAGTTTTACTTGTATTTAAGAGTAGTTGGAGGCCACGGAAGGAGAGCTGTATGGCATTGAAGCTCGCCTGAAGGGTTGTTAACACAGTGTCCAAAGAAGGGCCAGAAGTATACAGAATGGTGTCGTCTGCGTAGAGGTGGATCAGAGACTCACCAGCAGCAAGAGCGACATCATTGATGTATACAGAGAAGAGAGTCGGCCCAAGAATTGAACCCTGTGGCACCCCCATAGAGACTGCCAGAGGCCCGGACAACAGGCCCTCCGATTTGACACACTGAACTCTATCAGAGAAGTAGTTGGTGAACCAGGCTAAGCAATCATTTGAGAAACCAAGGCTATCGAGTCTGCCGATGAGGATGTGGTGATTGACAGAGTCGAAAGCCTTGGCCAGGTCAATGAATACGGCTGCACAGTATTGTTTCTTATCGATGGCGGTTAAGATATCGTTTAGGACCTTGAGCGTGGCTGAGATGCACCCATGACCAGCTCTGAAACCAGATTGCATAGCGGAGAAGGTGCGGTGGGATTCGAAATGGTCGGTGATCTGTTTGTTAACTTGGCTTTCGAAGACCTTGGAAAGACAGGATAGGATAGATATAGGTCTGTAGCAGTTTGGGTCAAGAGTTTCCCCCCCTTTGAAGAGGGGGATGACCGCAGCTGTTTTCCAATCTTTGGGAATCTCAGACGACACGAAAGAGAGGTTGAACAGGCTAGTAATAGGGGTTGCAACAATTTCGGCAGATAATTTTAGAAAGAAAGGGTCCAGATTGTCTAGCACGGCTGATTTGTAGGGGTCCAGATTTTGCAGCTCTTTCAGAACATCAGCTGACTGGATTTGGGAGAAGGAGAAATGGGGAAGGCTTGGGCAAGTTGCTGTGGGGGGTGCCGGGCAGTTGACCGGGGTAGGGGTAGCCAGGTGGAAAGCATGGCCAGCTGTAGAAAAATGACAGAGTTTCCTATCCTCAGTGCAGTGGGCAGCTGGGAGGAGGTGTTCTTATTCTCCATGGACTTTACAGTGTCCCAGAACTTTTTTGAGTTT
Source organism: Salvelinus namaycush (assembly GCF_016432855.1). NCBI lineage: Eukaryota > Metazoa > Chordata > Actinopteri > Salmoniformes > Salmonidae > Salvelinus > Salvelinus namaycush. The sequence goes on along the minus strand of NC_052327.1, from coordinate 1,872,398 downwards.
GTGTTGCAGGAAGCAAATTTCTGCTTGAAAAAGCTAGCCTTGGCTTTTCTTATCATGAGAAACTCTACCTCAGGCGAGGAATAGCTCGAGACTTCCTTAGATATCGTACACCAGCTGTTGTTTACAAAAATACATAGACCGCCACCCCTTGTCTTACCAGACGCCGCTGTTCTCTCCTGCCGGTACATCGTATAACCAGCCAGCTGTATGTTGATATTGTCGTCGTTCAGCCACGACTCTGTGAAGCATAAGATGTTACAGTTTTTAATGTCCCGTTGGTAGTTTAATACTTAAATCCTAGAATTCAAACATGTGTTCTTGCAAGAGCTTTAACCTAATTTTAGGTCATATTTAACTTGTCAAATCAATATGATTGCATGTTCCAGCCGACAACACTTGGCATTGCACATGGTGATCTTAGAAAGCTTGTGTGTGGCTGCTCGGCCATGGAAACCCATTACATGAAGCTCCCGACGAACAGTTCTTGTGCTGACGTTGATTCCGGATGCAGTTTGGAACTTGGTGGTGAGTGTTGCAAGAGAGGACAGACGATTTTTACGCTAAGCGCTTCAACACTCGCCGGTCCCATTCTGTGAGCATGTGTGGTCTACCACTTAGTGGCTGAGCCGTTGTTGCTCCTCCACGTTTCCACTTCACAATAAAAGCATTTACAGTTGAACGGGGCAGCTCTAGCAGGGCAGAAATTTGATGAACTGACTTGTTGGAAAGGTGGCATCCTATGATGGTGCCACGTTGAAAGTCACTGAGCTCTTCAGTAAGGACATTCCACTGCCGATGTTTGTGTATGGCGATTGCATGGCTGTGTGCTCTATTTTATACACCTGTCCATCAGGTTTCAGGTAAGACCCAAATGCAGACTGTGTTGAAGTCGAAATGTTTATTACAGCAATAGGGGCAGGCAAACGACAGGTCAAAGCAGGCAGGGGTCGATAATCTAGAGTAGTGGGCAACGATACAAGATGGCAGGCAGCCTCAGGAGCAGACAGAGAGGTCAGGCAGGCGGGCTCAGAGTCAGGACGGGCAAGGGTCAAAACCAGGAGGTGAAGAAAAAGAGAAACTGGGGAAAAGCATTAGCTGAGACAAAATGCTGGTTGACTTGACAAACAAGACGAACTGGCAACAGACAAACAGAGAGCACAGGTATAAGTACCCAGGGGATAATGGGGAAGATGGGCGACACCTGGAGGGGGGTGGAGACAAACACAAGGACAGGTGAAACAGATCAGGGCGTGACACTGTCAGCAATGGGTGTGGCTGAAATAGCTGAATACACTCATTTGAAGGGGTGTCCACATACTTTTGTATTTATATTGTATGTCTTCCAGAACAATCCGTACGTTATGTAAAAGGATGTTGGTCTATCTCTTGCATGTTATTGTATTTTGAAACAAAAAACATGCAATCATATTGATTTGACAAGTTGAATGTGACCTAAAATTAGGTTAAGCTCTTGCAAGAACACGTTTGAATTCTAGGATTTAAGTATTCACAATACAGACAATCCATAAAACAATCCAAAATGAAGTTCTATGTTCTGAATTATGAGTTCTGCATTCTAGTTTCTTAATTATGAGTTCGAAGTTCTGACGTCAACATGCTTAGAAGACAAAGCTCTGTCTCTCACCTCATGGTGATGTTTCGTGCCCTTTGAACTTTGATTGGCATTGAGTAACATCGACTACAAAATCTGACCTGAGACACGATTCTCTTATCAATCAATCATCCCCCAAGAACGTGACCGTTGCAAACTGCACTGTGAACACAGACCTTCACAGAATGGACATACTCAGAATGTTAGAATCTATTGGCACAGTTCAGGCCTTGAATCAAATTAATTTCCCAACTGAAAGTGCTTGAATCGCTAAAACGCACACGCAGTGAAAAGTGAGGAATTCGTGCCAATGCAATGTTTGCTTAGTAGGACATATTTTTGGGGAGATGTCAGTGATCTTGTCACACTCCTGGGACGGATAAATTCAAGAAGCACAAATCCTTCAGCTGGGGTAGTGTCAACACTACTCTATCTGAGTGAAGAGAGAGAGAGAGACAGAGAGACAGAGAGAGAGAGAGTAGAGACAGAGAGGGGGAGGGAGAGAGAGCAGAGACAGAGAGAGAGAGAGAGAGAGATAGAAAGAGAGTAGAGACAGAGAGGGAGAGAGAGTAGAGACAGAGAGGGAGAGAGAGACAGATAGAGAGAGAGTGTAGAGACACAGAGAGAGAGAGAGCGAGAGAGAGAGAGTGTAGAGACAGAGAGAGAGAGAGAGAGAGAGAGAGAGAGAGAGAGAGAGAAAAATGGAGAGAGAGAGAAATGTTTGTCAAATTTCTGCCCTGCTAGAGCTGCCCCGGTCAACTGTAAGTGCTGTTTTTGTGAAGTGGAAACGACTAGGAGCAAGAACGGCTCAGCCGCGAAGTGGTAGGCCACATAAGCTCGCAGAACGTGACCGGCGAGTGCTGAAGCACGTAGCGCGTAAAAATAATCTGTCCTCGGTTGCAACACTCACTTCCGAGTTACAAACTGCCTCTGGAAGCAACGTCAGCACAAAAACTGTTCGTCCGGAGCTTCATGAAATGGGTTTCCACGGCCGAGCAGCCTAAGATCACCATGTGGAATGCCAAGCGTCGGCTGGAGTGGTGTAATGCTTGCCGCCATTGGACTCCGGAGCAGTGGAAACGCATTCTCTGGATGAATCACACTTCACCATCTGGCAGTCCGACGGACTAATCTGGGTTTGGCGGATGCCAGGAGAACGCTACCTGCCCCAATGCATAGTGCCAACTGTAAAGTTTGGTGGAGGAGGAATAATGGTCTGGGGCTGTTTTTCATGGATAGGGCTAGGCCCCTTGGTTCCAGTGTAGGGAAATCTTAACGCTACAATGACATTCTAGATGATTCTGTGTATGACATTTCAAATGTCATATTATGTCTATATATAGTGTTGTAACGATGTGCAGATAGTTAAAGTACAAAAGGGAAAATAAATAAACATAAATATGGATTTGTATTTACAAAGGTGTTTGTTCTTCACTGGTTGCCCTTTTCTTGTGGCAACAGGTCACAGATCTTGCTGCTGTGATGGCACACTGTGGTATTTCACTCAGTAGATATGGGACTTTATTGAAATTGGGTTTGTTTTCAAATTCTTTGTGGATCTGTGTAATCTGAGGGAAATATGTTTCTCTAATATGGTCATACATTTGACCGGAGTTTGGGAAGCGTAGCTCAGTTTCCACCTCATTTTGTGGGCAGTGTGCACATAACCTGTCTTCTCTTGAGAGCCAGGTCTGCCTAAGGAGGCCTTTCTCAATAGCAAGGCTATGCTCACCGAGTCTGTACATAGTCTAATCTTTACTTAAGTTTGGGTCAGTCACAGTGGTCAGGTATTCTGCCACTGTGTACTCTCTGTTTAAGGCCAAATAGCATTCTAGTTTGATCAGTTTTTTTGTTACTTCTTTCCAATGTGTCAAGTAATTATCTTTTTGTTTTCTCAGGATTTGGTTGGGTCTAATTGTGCTGCTGTCCTGGGGCTCTGTGGGGTGTGTTTGTGTTTGTGAACATAGCCCCAGGACCAGCTTGCTTAGGGGACTCTTCTCCAGGTTCATCTCTCAAAGGTGATGGCTTTGTTAAGGAATGTTTGGGAATTGCTTCCTTTTAGGTGGTTGTAGAATTTAACGGCTCTTTTCTGGATTTTGATAATTAGCGGGTATCGGCCTAATTCTGCTCTGCATGCATTATTTGGTGTTCTACATTGTACACAGAGGATATTTTAACAGAATTCTGCATGCAGTCTCAATTTGGTGTTTGTCCCATTTTGTGAATTCTTTGTTGGTGAGCGGACCCCAGACCTCACAACCATAAAGGGCAATGGGTTCTATAACTGATTCAAGTATTTTTAGCCAGATCCTATTTGGGATGTCAAATTGTATATGCCTTTGATGGCATAGAATGCCCTTCTTGCCTTGTCTCTCAGATCGTTCACAACTTTGTGGAAGTTACCTGTGGCGCTGATGTTTAGGCCGAGGTATGTATAGTTTTTTTTGTGCTCTAGAGCAACGGTGTCTAGATATAATTTATATTTGTGGTTTTGGCAACTGGACCTTTTTTGGAACACCATTATATTTTTCTTACTGAGATTTAATGTCAGGGCCCAGGTCTGACAGAATCTGTGCAGAAGATCTAGGTGCTGCTGTAGGCCCTCCTTGGATGGGGACAGAAGCACCAGATCATCAGCAAACAGAAGACATTTGACTTCAGATTCTAGTAGGGTGAGGCCGGGTGCAGCAGACTGTTCTAGTGCTCTTTCCAATTCGTTGATAAATATGTTGAAGAGGGTGGGGCTTAAGCTGCATCCCTGTCTCACCCCACGGCCCTGTGGAAAGAAATGTGTGTGTTTTTTTGCCAAATTTAACCACAGACTTGTTGTTTGTGTACATGGATTTTATAATGTCATATGTTTTTCCCCCAACACCACTTTCCATCGATTTGTATAGTAGACCCTCATGTCAAATTTAGTCAAAAGCTTTTTTTGAAATCAACAAAGCACGAGAATACTTTTTCTTCGTTTTTTGTGTGTTGTTTGTCAATTAGGGTGTGCAGGGTGAATACGTGGTCTGTCGTACTATAATTTGGTAAAATGCCATTATGACACTTGCTCAGTACATTGTTTTCACTGAGGAAATGAACTAGTCTGCTGTTAATGATAATGCAGAGGACTTTCCCAAGGTTGCTGTTGATACATATCCCACGGTAGTTATTGGGGTCAAATTTGTCTCCACTTTTGTGGATTGGGGTGATCAGTCCTTGGTTCCAAATATTGGGGAAGATGCCAGAGCTAAGGATGATGTTAAAGAGTTTAAGTATAGCCAATTGGAATTTGTGGTCTGTATATTTTATCATTTAATTTAGGATACCATCAACAGCACAGGCCTTTTTGGGTTGGAGGGTTTGTATTTTGTCCTGTAGTTCGGGTCAATGTAATTGGAGAATCCAGTGTGTTCTGGTAATCTTTAATAGTTGATTCTAAGATTTGTATTTGATCATGTATATGTTTTTGCTGTTTGTTCTTTGTTCTTTGTTATAGGGCCAAAAAGATTGGAGAAGTGGTTTATCCATACATCTCCATTTTGGATAGATAACTCTTCGTGTTGTTGTTTGTTTAGTGTTTTCCAATTTTCCCAGACGTGGTTAGAGTCTATGGATTCTTCAATTACATTGATCTGATTTTTGACGTGCTGTTCCTCCTTTTTCCGTAGTGTATTTCTGTATTGTTTTCGTGATTCATCCTAGTGAAGGTGTAGACTCAGGTTTTCTGGGTCTCTATGTTTTTGGTTGGATAGGTTTCTTAATTTCTTTCTTAAAATTTTGCATTCTTCATCAAACCATTTGTAATTGTTGTTGATTTTCTTCGGTTTTCTGTTTGACATTTTTAGATTTGATAGGGAAGCTGAGAGGTCAAATATACCATTTAGGTTTTCTACTGCGAAGTTTACAACCTTCACTATTACAGTGGAACGTTTTGTCCAGGAAGTTGTCTAGAAGGGTTTGAATTTTTTGTTGCCTAATTGTTTTTTGGTAGGTTTCCACACTACTTTCCTTCCATCTATAGCTTTTCTTAATATTATTCAGTTCCTTTGGCTTTGATGCCTCATGATTGAGTATTGCTCTGTTCAAGTAGACTGTGGTTTTTCTGTGATAGGGGTGTCGGTGGACTGACTGTGAACGGTCTGAGAGACTCTGGGTTGAGGTCAGTGATAAAGTAGTCTACATTACTACTGCCAAGAGATGAGCTATAGGTGTACCTACCATAGGAGTTCCCTCGAAGCCTTTCATTGACTATGTACATACCCAGCATGCGACAGAGCTGCAGGAGTTGTGACCCGTTTTTCTTTGTTGATGTTGTCGTAGTTGTGCTTAGGAGGGTATATAGGGGAGGGAATGCTGTCACCTCCAGGTAGGTGTTTGACCCCTGTGTGCTGAGGGTGTCAGGTTCTTGTCCAGTTCTGGAATTTAGGTCACCACAGACTAGTACATGTCACTAGGCCTGGACATGATTGATTTCCCCCTCCAGGATGGAGAAGCTGTCTTCATTATGGGGATTCTAGTGGGGGATATATGTAGCACACAGGAGGACATTTATCTCTGTTAAGATCATTTCCTTTTTAATTTCTAGCCAAATGTAAAATGTTCCTGTTTTGATTAATTTAATGGAGTGAGTTAGGTCTGCTCTATACCAAATTAGCATACCCCCTGAGTCCCTTCCCTGTTTCACACCTGGTAGTTTGGTGGATGGGACTACCAGCTCTCTGTAACCTAGAGGGCAACCAGTGGGTCCGTCTCCTTTATACCAGGTTTCTTGTAGGATGACAACGTCTGTATTTCCGATTTCTTTGGTGAAGTCCAGATTCCTGCTCTTTAGACTAAAGGCAGATGACCTCAGGCCTTGGATATTCCAGGATGAGATATTGAAGGCTTTTAGTTCCATAAAGTGTCCAATGTTGTTAGTCGTGTGGTTTGGCCTCAGACCAGTAAGTGTGAGCAGAGCCTGCTGAGCGTCTGGTACATGCCATTGGCTTGGGCTAGTGTAAGAGTGGGTGTTTGCCTACTTACAGCCTGGGCGTATGTGTGACTTTCATGTTGAGGCCCTCTTTGCGGGAGTGGGGTGCATGGGGTGGGCAGGAGGGGCATAGGTCTGATCTGAGGGGGCCTAAATGGGGTATGGGCATGGTTGGTTTGGGGTGGGGGTGTGGATGTGGATGTGGCTGGTGGTGCTGTGGTCTGGATGTAGGTCCTCTCGGCGTGGGTCCTCTACGTGTAGGTCTGGGAGAGTGTCCCGCAGGTCTGGGAGACTGTCCCACAGGTCTGGGAGAGTGTCCCGCAGGTCTGGGAGAGTGTCCCGCAGGTCTGGGAGACTGTCCCGCAGGTCTGGGAGAGTGTCCCGCAGGTCTGGGAGACTGTCCCGCAGGTCTGGGAGAGTGTCCCGCAGGTCTGGGAGACTGTCCCGCAGGTCTGGGAGACTGTCCCGCAGGTCTGGGAGAGTGTCTCGCTGGTCTAGGCGGGTGTCTGTTGATCCTGTGTGAGGTGTTTGAGGGCGATATCCTTCAGGGTCCGGGTGAAGGTGGGCACTGCTGCCTTGTATAGGTGGACCTGGTCGTAAAGGCTGTTCAAGTCCAGGTTGGAGTGGTGGGCCAGGAAAACATTTGGTTTTGAGGCACAGTTACGGGAAAGACACTATGTTTGGGAATGTATTTTATTTTATTGTATATATTTCCCGTTTGAGTCCATAAGGAGTACAATCTGTGGCTTGTGTATGTCCTCAGTTGGTGTGGGGGGGTTGTCAGGTGGGCTATCAGGGTGCCTGACAGGGGGGGGGGGGGGGGGTGCTCAGAGGCGATGGGATCCCCTGGGATTGGGGCTCTTCATTTGTCTGTCCTGCTGTGATGTCGAGGCCATGGTCAGGGACTGGGGTAGACTGTTCGGATGTGGTGTCAAGACTTTTATAGGTGGGCTGTTCTGCTGGGTTCTCTGCAGGAGTGGCCACCTCTCTAGTGGGTTGTTCTCTGTCACACGCCATCCCCCTCAACCTCTCCTCCAGCAGTCTGATCCTCTCCTCTAGTGCGCTGTTCTTCTCCTGCTCCGTCTCCTGTTGAAGTTGTCTCACTACAGTCCAGAGTGCAGATATGTCTCTCTCCACCTCAAGCTCTCCGGGTCTGGTTGAGGGAGTGTTGTTGAGCTGGATGATTTTTTGTGCTGACTGGAGTGTGTTCACCTCCTGTTCCAGCTCCACCTGTCTCTCTCTCTCTCTCTCCGTCTCTCCCTCTCGCTCCGCCTCTCTCTCATTCTCTCGACCCGTCTCTCTCTCTCTTTCTCTCGCACCGTCTCTCTCTCTCTCTCTCTCCGTCTCTCCCTCTCGCTCCGTCTCTCTCTCATTCTCTCGACCCATCTCTCTCTCTCTTTCTCTCGCACCGTCTCTCTCTCATTCTCTCGACCCATCTCTCTCTCTCTTTCTCTCACACCGTCTCTCTCTCTCTCACTCTCTCCCTCTCTCTCATTCTCTCGACTCATCTCTCTCTCTCTCCCTCTCGCTCTGTCTCTCTCTCCGTCTCTCTCACTCTCTTGGTGCTACAGGGATGTAATTGACCTTTGCTGTGTTATTTGTTTAGGAGTTCTGTCAGACTCCCTCCCAGCTGACTGTCTGCAGGGTCGATTCAAGAGTCATCAGCAGGCAGCAGGCCAGGACAAAGAACCCTGTTGTCATTGGGTGCGTTTCAGGTCGTCTTTACTGCAGTCGCACTGTGCAGATTAACATATAATCGGATTATCTCACAACGCCAGTAAATCTCTGATATCTCAGGAACCACGTGTACATGAGAATCTTCTGAGATAAGCAGCGAGATGTAAAAAAAAAAAATGTACAACTGAAACTAATTCCACTGTTGTAAACTCCCAGTCTCTGACACGAGCCAAAATAAAAGATTCTTATAGAAGAGCTAGAAAGGACGTTTAAATGTCTAGTCTGAGATGTGTTAAAACCACCAAAAGGGACACCTTGCCACATGTTTTGGTGAACAGCTGTGAGTTGGGACTGGAGAAATGTTACATGTAACCGGGTCTCAAATTCCTAGACGGAGCCATGGGATCAAAGTGATAGCTTTAACCATATTCTGAAGCTGAGCAAGGTGCTCACTCCACAGATTTCCCTACATATTGTCGTGATGTGATTCAAGCTCTCTCTCACTCTCTGTCCCCCCTCCTTCTCTCTTCCCCCCTCTGTCTCTCTCTCCTGGGGAGAGTAGCATTCCTGTCTCTCTGTCCCCCCTCCCCCCTCCTTCTCTCTCCCCCCCTCTGTCTCTCTCTCCTGGGGAGAGTAGCATTCCTGTCTCTCTGTCCCCCTCCCCCCTCTCTCCCCCCCTCTGTCTCTCTCTCCTGGGGAGAGTAGCAGTCCTGTCTCTCTGTCCCCCCTCCCCCCTCCTTCTCTCTCCCCCCCTCTGTCTCTCTCTCCTGGGGAGAGTAGCATTCCTGTCTCTCTGTCCCCCCTCCCCCCTCCTTCTCTTTCCCCCCCTCTGTCTCTCTCTCCTGGGGAGAGTAGCATTCCTGTCTCTCTGTCCCCCCTCCCCCCTCCTTCTCTCTCCCCCCCTCTGTCTCTCTCTCCTGGGGAGAGTAGCAGTCCTGTCTCTCTCTCCTGGGGAGAGTAGCAGTCCTGTCTCTCTGTCCCCCCTCCCCCCTCCTTCTCTCTCCCCCCCTCTGTCTCTCTCTCCTGGGGAGAGTAGCAGTCCTGTCTCTCTCTCCTGGGGAGAGTAGCATTCCTGTCTCTCTGTCCCCCTCCCCCCTCTCTCCCCCCCTCTGTCTCTCTCTCCTGGGGAGAGTAGCAGTCCTGTCTCTCTGTCCCCCCTCCCCCCTCCTTCTCTCTCCCCCCCTCTGTCTCTCTCTCCTGGGGAGAGTAGCATTCCTGTCTCTCTGTCCCCCCTCCCCCCTCCTTCTCTTTCCCCCCCTCTGTCTCTCTCTCCTGGGGAGAGTAGCATTCCTGTCTCTCTGTCCCCCCTCCCCCCTCCTTCTCTCTCCCCCCCTCTGTCTCTCTCTCCTGGGGAGAGTAGCAGTCCTGTCTCTCTCTCCTGGGGAGAGTAGCAGTCCTGTCTCTCTGTCCCCCCTCCCCCCTCCTTCTCTCTCCTCCCCTCTGTCTCTCTCTCCTGGGGAGAGTAGCAGTCCTGTCTCTCTCTCCTGGGGAGAGTAGCAGTCCTGTCTCTCTGTCCCCCCTCCCCCCTCTGTCTCTCTCTGCCTGGTGACCTCTGAATGCTCCGTGACACATTCCTGAAAACACGTCTTCAACACGAGACGGACACAGACATAAAATCCTGTAAATGTTCAGTCGTGCTGTAGTTCACCTTCTCCCCGGGATAACTGATAACAGAGAGGATCTGCATCCCAAATGGCAACCTATTACCTATATAGTACACTACATTTGACCAGAGCCCTATGCAAACAGAGACACACAGGCTACATTCCAAATGGCACCCTATTCCCTATATAGTACACTACATTTGACCAGAGCCCTATGCTAACAGAGACACACAGGCTACATTCCAAATGGCACCCTATTCCCTATATAGTACACTACATTTGACCAGAGCCCTATGCAAACAGAGACACACAGAATACATTCCAAATGGCAACCTATTCCCTATATAGTGCACTACATTTGACCACACATATGTGTGTGTGTGTGTGTGTTTGACCCATGCACTCTCATTTGTGCTTTGACAGCGACAGGATATAACTAAAACAGCTATTGGGAAAGAATGACAGTACCCTCTGTCCCGGCTGGAGATGACCAGAACTGGGCTGGACATGACCAGAACTGGGCTGGACATGACCAGGACTGGGCTGGACATAACCAGAACTGGGCTGGGCTGGAGATGACCAGGACTGGGCTGGAGATGACCAGGACTGGGCTGGAGATGACCAGGACTGGGCTGGAGATGACCAGGACTGGGCTGGAGATGACCAGAACTGGGCTGGACAGAAACGGCAGGGAGTGGAATGATAGCACAAACAGACTGGTACTCAGGCTAACTAAAAAGCTCAATGGAAATTTTACACAGAAATAAGGTTTTTAGTCCAGGACTTAATTTGTGTCCGGGAACCTGTCCCATACTTGTTAATTAGTCATAATCCGTTCCCAGTGATTCTACTGATATAAAACGTGTATTTTTTACGACAGGGGTCTGCAGATGTACTAAAGGGGGTCCGAGGCCAGATACATTAAAACATTTTATATGACTAACAACAGATTCAAATAATTTTGGCCAAGGGATAGTGGAATAAGTTTAGAAGGTGTAATACAATATTAACCCTGGGCAACATGGGCCTGGGTGGCTCACAGGGATATTGGTATCCACAGCCCTCTACCAATTATACATTTTTAACTCAATACTTTTTGTATTGTGTATGTGTAGAGTTGCAGGAAATGAACTTGATAACTGCAAAAATGTTCTCTCTGATGCTAAGAGATGGACTTAAAAAAAAAAAAGGTTCCTTCCCAGAGCCAAAGACTTGGTTCAATCCGGCCAAAGTCAGTGAAACCAGGAACAGCCATGATCCAAATATACACGGTTCTTTCAACATAGAGCAGTTCTCATTTCACTTTTACAGTACCAAGGTCTATTTAAGAACCAATCTTGTCATTCTATACCAGACAGTACTGCTACAAGCTCAACCCCTTGGCCTATAGCAGTTGGGCTGTGTGGGAGAGAAGTGGTGAAACCCTGGTTTAAATGACAGTAACAGCACCCTCTGTGGGTGAAAGGCATCTACTGCAGGTCAAAGACAGCAACAGCACATAAATACACTGAGTGTACAAAACATTAGGAACACCTGCTCTTTCCATGACATAGACTAACCAGGTGAATCCAGGTGAAAGCTATGATCCCTTATTGATGTCACCTGTTAAATCCACTTCAATCAGTGTAGATGAAGAGACAGATTAAAGGCTTTTTAAGCGTTGAGACATGGATTGTGTGTATGTGCTATTCCCAAGGTGAATGGGCAAGAGAAAATATTTAAGTGCCTTTGAACATGGCATGGTTGTACGTGCCAAGCACACCGGTTTGACTGTGTCAAGAACTGCAACGCTGCTGGGTTTTTTTTCACACTCAACAGTTTCCCGTGTGTACCAAGAATGGTCCACCACCAAAAAGAAAAACAAGGAAACTTGACACAAAGCATTGGGAAGCATTGGAGTCAACATGGACCAGCATCCCAGTAGAACGCTTTCCACACCTTGCAGAGTCCATGTCCCAAAGAATTGAGGCTGTTCTGAGGGCAGAAAGGGGGTGCATCTCAATACTAGGAAGATGTTCCTAATGTCTGGTATACTCAGGCTACAATGCCAAATTCAAAAAATAGAAATGCACCCAAATAAAATGTGAACCAACCAACCCTAAACTTAGGCTCTACATTAACAGCCCCATCAACCCGTAATATAATGTTGTCCATTTTGTCCACTCCAGCATGCAACATGATGGAGAACCCTGAACTACATAACAGGGTAACATGGTAAAGACATGAATATAAACAGTTGGTTTTATCAGACACAGATTGAGTCTAGTTCTGGACTAAATAGCATGTTAAAATGGATAGTCACCATTCAAAATGCTTCTTTGTCCAATAGGCTAAATTGTGTCCAAAAAACAGACCGAAAACTTTTTTTTAAACACTTCTTACATTAGAACACAAAAACAATGTAAAAAAATAAATTCTACACAAGTCATGCACGGCTAACTAGTGACGTCCAATTCAACATTAGGGGCACTATCATCCAACTATAGTTCAGAAACAAAACCAATGTCAAATCAGATTTTTACAAAATATTCATTTTATTATTTATTTTCATTCATTATAATAAAACGTCACAATAATTTCAGTGCGAGACTTTTAGCTAAACATTCATAAGACACACTCCTGAAAAATACTCAGACACATTGCACTTTTCCCGTTTAGTTTTTTCCCTGAGATACGCTATTGACAGTGATACTGCACTAGTTCTTATCCTCCCTCCTGCTCCCGCCATTTTCTGTTTGGGAAGGCCACACCCTCAGCCCAGAAATATTAGAAAAATCTGTGGTTTTGTAAAGAAGCAGTAAACTCCAAGGTTACGTCCAAAATAGCACCCTATTCCTTATGTAGTGCACTACTACCCTATTGGTCCTGGTCAAAAGTAGTGCACAACATGGATAATGGTGCCATTTGGAAAACACTTCAAGTCTAGCAAGACTCCATCGAGTCCTTAATAGCTCACTATAAAGGCGCACTGAAAAAGGCCGGCGACCATTTTTTTTATTTTAAAATGTTTTTTAAATTAATTGTATTTAATTTTAGGGCAGACACCCAAACTGTTAGAGGGGCCCAACATGCCAACAACACAAAGTGTGTGGATCCAAATATGTACATATCTTACGAAGCTTAGTCTCTGGCCAATCACGCTGTGTGTTCCATCACTCACTCGGCCAATCAGGTTATGGGTTCCATCACTCACTTCCTGTGTCCAGATGTCAAGCATTGATAACAAGATTTTAAAAAGAAAAAGACCAGAAAAAAACAAACACAAACAAACACCAATTGGTTCAAGCAGAACACCAGGATTGACCCTCCTGTACACCCATCAACATATCCGTACAGACCATCATTTCATCATCACATGACCATTGGCACATTAGACTTCACTACCCACAGAGCTTTATGGTGGTGTGACCTGGGGTCTTAAGTTGTTCTCTCTACCCTCCAGAAAGTTCCAAGTGAAGCGGAGCGCCTTCAGTCCCATACGATTAATTTACTGGTCCAGTGATTCTAATATAAACCTGTACACAGAGCATGTTAAAGAAGGCAACAAGTTATTTGGTTTTTGTGGAACCCCTTACCCCACCCTCTACTCTCTTCCTCCGTCTTTTCCCTCCTCTCCTCCAAAAGGTTCAGTGTGATATGGGGCAGCTGAAGCCAGTGGTGAGTGTGACGGAGGGAGACGGATCTAGCAAACTCACGGTTGGGAGGGACAGCTTAGTGAAAGGTAAGCTAAGCCCCAGTCTCTACCGAGTAATGAAGATGGGGACCGGCCTCCCCCTGACTACCTCCCCTCCCCACCCAAATGTCTTTAACTAGCAGCAAGTGTGTAAGGGAGGGGGGTCCACACTCCTAACGTCCCCCCCCCACTACCGACAGGTGCAGGACTCAGCTATCATGTCGGGGATCTCCTTATAATCCACTGTCTTGTTGTCATCCAGCAGCATCAGCACACTGATGGGCTTGTACTTATACGGCACGCAGGAGAGCGATGGCACCTCGTCCATCCCCTTCCCTTTAATCAGGTTCTGCATGATGGCATGGCTGGACGGGTTGAGGCCGTAGTGGAGGATTCTGGGGCAGTCTCCTTTACAGTAGCCAGGGTTGTACTGGTGTGGGGCGAGGTATTTGACCAGGCCTAACGCGGCAAAGGTGACCCGGTAGGAGTGGAGTTTGCACTGGTTCTTGGGCGAGGGTTTCTTGTGTTTTCGGTAGTTGGGGATGTCGGACACGATGCTACCTGGGGGATTAGGGCCGTTGGAGCGACGGAGTCGAGGGGAGGAGAGGTGGTGAGGCTCCGGAGTCAGATGCCCCAAACTGGACCCCCCAGTTCGGGTCGCCTCCCTCCACTCTCTGGTTTCTTCCTCTTCATTGAGGAAGAGGAGGAGAGCGGGGGCGTTGAAGTGATTTGCGGAGGCCGCCCTTCTCCCCCTCCTGTGTCCCCCTCGGATCCTCCACAGGCTGCCCAAGGCCTCGCTCCTCCAATGTCGAGGATCCAAGCACCAATACTGGGCCATGAGAGTCAGGCGACTGCCCTGCTTTGGCCTTCCCTGGGTCAGCGTTACTACCTGTGTGGTGAGGTGCTCTGTGATGTCAGTTTCTGTCCACTGCTGATGCGGCTCCAGGGTGACTAGGCGCCCCAGACCTCCAGGGGGGCTTGTCCAGCTATCATGCCCCAGAGAGGTGACTCTGGCCCTGCAGCGGAGAGGGGAGGGGTGGGGCGTCTTGGATGTACTAGAGGGACGGAGGTGGACAAAGGAGGCTCTCACTAGCTGTTCCAGGGAGAGGGACTGGAGGTCGTACTCCACTGTGTAGGTGTAGCGCAGGACTGGAGGAGGGAGGGGGAGAGAGAAGGTGCAGAGAGAGGACAGGAGGGAGAAAAATGTGTATAGGGAGAGAGAGAAAGAGGGTTGAGGGTGAGAGAGGATGTAAAAAAAAAACAGGGAGAGATGACAATGGTAGGCGTCAATATCTTCATCTCACCTTTGACCTGATACAGTTCTAAATTGAAATGGTCAGGCTTAACCATAACAACAAACAGTTACAAAGGCAAAAGGTAACCTAGACTATATTCTACACCATAGCACCTACCCAATACCCATCATAACCTATAGCCTAAATAACGGTTTATAAATTGTTATTATGACAGACAATGAACAATAGTTGTACAACAGGCCCTTACCACTGTAATTTCATATCATCAGATAGACCAAACCTGTAGGATGATAACCGCTTGTTATCTTACGCACTGTGTGTGTCTCACCTGAAGACGCTGTGAGAGACCACACCTGGGTGGTGTTGGGTCTCAGCAGACGCGCTGTGTTCGACCCGAACAGCCGATGCTGTTTAGGCCTCCCATCCGGGTCGGCCGCGCTCTTAAACAAACTTAACATATATTGCAAGTTCTGGTCGGCCTTCTGTGCTTCTGTTAGCAGCGTGTGAAGCGGCTCCTGCTGGCTTTTCTGACTAGTGCTATGGTGATTTCGGCGACATCTCCCACCGAGTTGTGATTGTGACGAAGCAGAGGGATTGGTAGGAATGTTGGCCATTTTCCCGTCCGCTCGGGTAAACGTAGAACACAAGAAAAACACGAAAAAGGACAGGATACATGTGTTGTTACGGTGGGTAGCCTTCATGTTCGACCTAGCACCGGTGCAAGCCCGAGTTACTGCCACCAGAAGGATGGAATCAAAAGGTGTGATTTCTTACCGAGGACAAGGTGAGACGCGCGCTCACCTGACAAACAATCGACCATTTTCGGTCATCACTAGTTACCACAGCGCCACAAACCACGCCCATTTCTACAAATTATATTCTTAAAATATGTTTTTAAACCTAACCTTAACCACACTGCTAACCGTGTGCCTAACCTTAAATTAAATAATTTTTGTTTATATGAATTTTTACGATATGACTTTGTGGCTGTGGAAAACACCACGGTCTGTTTGACCCCCAAATTGACCCCTCTCGTAAGGTGTGGACGACAGGTGTGACGCAAAGGCGCAATGGTCACGCCCTGATGAAAGCTGAAACGCGAAATAGGCCAAACTCATAGAGATAGTTAGAGGACTCAACATGGATTTAAACTATTTTAGCATGGACAGTGACATTAAAGACATGCTCCGGAACTTTGGCAACTACTAAGTATTTTTTTTAACTTCCTGCTTTGAGCTGAATGTGTCAATGTGTAGTTCATACACACATAATCTATGAGCAGAATTACTGTTTTAACCTCAATTAGCCTCGAAATCCCTAGTTTGAAAGCGACTGTTTTTCTGGAAGCTGTGCTGCTTCATTTCCCCTACATTTTCTTCCAACATGGGCCAGCCCCTTAGCAATTTGAGTTCAACCAATGAGCTTCAGCTCCTCACCATATGAGTGACAGCTAGAACGATGCACCAACAGCATCGAGAGAGAGAGAGAGAGAGAGAGCAATGACGTGGTGCATATCTTAACATTTGTGACTTAGTATGCAATTTTTGGGGAAGCACTTTTGGCTTGCGAGCTCTGCTTTTCAGAACTACTGGCTAAAAAGTATACAAAAGTACCAGAGAATCTCTTTAAGGGCTTCCACAATTTTAAAGTAATCAACTGGTTGGCGATTCCTCTGGGTTGGGAGAGATCAGCCAATCGGTGAATCCCAAACCACCCCCTCGCCCCTACCAACTCACTCAGAGGGTCCTTAGTTGTCAAGGGGTGACTTCCAGAGAGTGGCGAGGGGATCAATAAACCAATCAACTCCTGTACACTAGTGACTTAAATTAATTAATGTTCCACTTTTAAATAATAAAACTGGTATGAAATTCAAATGAACAAATAAAAGTTTTACACTTCAGTAACAGTTAAACATTTAATTTGGGAGGTATTTAATCTGTTATTTCACGTGTCAAGTCTCGAAATCAGACACAAACAAATGCATGTGGCTTATAATTAGACACGCCTCTCCATTCTTTTGTATGAAATTGCACAAACTCCCAACATATCGCAGTGTGTGTCGTGATAGCACATCGCTCTGAAGCCTGCAACCTTGCAGACGCTATCTGAGGGTCTTATTAGCCCCTACACCCTCCATAATTTTCACATTGGGACACTTCTGCAAATGGCAGAAGCGTGCTTGAACACACAAATGGAGGGCAGAGGGGCGAGGGAAAGGGGAAGAGGGTGATTTGGGATTCAGCCATAGATACGACAGAGAGGAACAGGCGAAGCAAGAGGATTTACTCTGCCAAAAATCTGTCCGCGTGAGATAAGCCCATTTTTGTATGGAGGTCTATGAGAGAGTGTCGAATTACGTGAGGTTTACTCGATCGAACATACGTTTTGTCATGTTTAGGCTGTTACAAATGTACTGATATAAGTGGATGCAAGTGGAATTCCGTCAACTTTGAGAAAAACAACTTAGTTGTGCCTGTTGTTCACATGCGTATCTGCCCTGTCCTTGTCTTGAATGGTCCCACATGATCTCACTTTCCTTCAATCATTGAGGACAAGCATTTCCATTGTTAGAGCGGTCACTCTGCTATCTTGTCAATATAATAGATAATCTTTGGATACAAGCATTGTCTTCTTCTTAAAATAGGGTGCTATGGTGTGAAAATGGCTTTAAGCTATATCATCGCCATCTAGTGGCCACAATAAGTGAATGACACACAAGATTTGGGTTCAGGACTCCAGCACTGCATGTGGAGGTAAATCACCAATATTAGCTTTACACTTTTTTCAAACATAAAAGAAGAAGAAAATTGGAGCTAAAATGGAGATAGCCTCATGGAGCTGCAAATACTGTCACAGACACCGTAATGGCACAGATACAAAGATAAGGGCTCTTTCCATCTCTATGCCTACACCCCAGGGGTGTGTTCAGTTCCATTAAACGTTTGATTAAATGTTCGCTATTACAAAGATAAGAGCTCTTTCCATCTCTATACCTACAGTCGTGGCCAAAAGTTTTGAGAATGACACAAATATTAAGTTTCACAAAGTCTGCTGCCTCAGTTTGTATGATGGCAATTTGCATATACTCCAGAATGTTATGAAGAGTGATCAGATGAATTGCAATTAATTGCAAAGTCCCTCTTTGCCATGCAAATGAACTGAATCCCCCAAAAACATTTCCACTGCATTTCAGCCCTGCCACAAAAGGACCAGCTGACATCATGTCAGTGATTCTCTCGTTAACACAGGCGTGAGTGTTGACGAGGACAAGGCTGGAGATCACTCTGTCATGCTGATTGAGTTCGAATAACAGACTGGAAGCTTCAAAAGGAGGGTGGTGCTTGGAATCATTGTTCTTCCTCTGTCAACAATGGTTACCTACAAGGAAACACGTGCCGTCATCATTGCTTTGCACAAAAAGGGCTTCACAGGCAAGGATATTGCTGCCAGTAAGATTGCACCTAAATCAACCATTTATCGGATCATCAAGAACTTCAAGGAGAGCGGTTCAATTGTTGTGAAGAAGGCTTCAGGGCGCCCAAGAAAGTCCAGCAAGCGCCAGGACCGTCTCCTAAAGTTGATTCAGCTCCAGGATCGGGGCACCACCAGTACAGAGCTTGCTCGGGAATGGCAGCAGGCAGGTGTGAGTGCATCTGCATGGACAGTGAGGCGAAGACTTTTGGAGGATGGCCTGGTGTCAAGAAGGGCAGCAAAGAAGCCACTTCTCTCCAGGAAAAACATCAGGGACAGACTGATATTCTGCAAAAGGTACAGGGATTGGACTGCTGAGGACTGGGGTAAAGTCATTTTCTCTGATGAATCCCCTTTCCGATTGTTTGGGGCATCTGGAAAAAAGCTTCTCCAGAGAAGACAAGGTAAGCGCTACTATCAGTCCTGTGTCATGCCAACAGTAAAGCATCCTGAGACCATTCATGTGTGGGGTTGCTTCTCATCCAAGGGAGTGGGCTCACTCACAATGTTTCCTAAGAACACAGCCATGAATAAAGAATGGTACCAACACATCCTCCGAGAGCAGCTTCTCACAACCATCCAGGAACAGTTTGGTGACGAACAATGCCTTTTCCAGCATGATGGAGCACCTTGCCATAAGGCAAAAGTGATAACTAAGTGGCTCGGGGAACAAAACATCGATATTTTGGTCCATGGCCAGGAAACTCCCCAGATCTTAATCCCATTGAGAACTTGTGGTCAGTCCTCAAGAGGCGGGTGGACAAACAAAAACCCACAAATTCTGACCAACTCCAAGCATTGATTATGCAAGAATGGGCTGCCATCAGTCAGGATGTGGCCCAGAAGTTAATTGACAGCATGCCAGGGCAGATTGCAGAGGTCTTGAAAAAGAAGGGTTAACACTGCAAATATTGACTCTTTGCATCAACTTCATGTAATTGTCAATAAAAGCCTTTGACACTTATGAAATGCTTGTAATTATACTTCAGTGTTCCATAGTAACATCTGACAAAAATATCTAAAGACACCGAAGCAGCAAACTTTGTGGAAATTAATATTTGTGTCATTCTCAAAACTTTTGGCCATGACTGTACACCCCAGTGGTGTGTTCAGTTCGATTAAACATTTGTGTAAATGTTCGCTATGTTGAGTGACGGTTTGTACTGAATGACACGTTTCCCCAAAACGTTTTTCAACGTTTTTGAACACACTTTGTTTGTTCCATTTGGTGGGTGTGGCTTGAAGCAATGCGTAACATATTTAAAGGGCAGTGGGAGCATTCCTCAACCCACAGCCCTTGGTATAAGCTTTACCCTCTTCAACTCTCTCAAAATACATCCAGAACAAACTGTAATTAAATCAGCAATAATTTCTTTCCTCCATTCATGTAGACTAGAGTAAGGGTTTTCAAACTGGGGTCTGCGGAGTTACTGTAGGGGGTATGCGATTTTGGGGGGTATTATTTTATATGAAAAATCATTATTTTATGAATATCGCTAGCTTCAACAGAACACCATCGTGGATAAAATGTTTATGTCTCTGTGTCCTGTATGAAGGAACATAAGAGGTAGTTTCACGTCCCAATCCTAACTAGCGTTAGCGCAATGACTGGAAGTCTACAAGAACAGTTAGCATGCTAGCTGTTCCTGTTTATCCAACTCTGGGGAAGTAAATAAATGGCTTCATTGGCAAATCTCGATCTATCCCTTTAATATGGAGGAAATTACAGTCATTGGGAGCTAAATATATGGCTGGTAAGTGGACATTTTTTGGATGGAAAAACTGTTTCTGTGTAATCTTAAACAACCAAAACCGGATAGAAAGCATGCCGAAAAGATATATATATATATATATATATATATATATATATATATTTATAATACCATCTTCAAGAACTAACAATCAAATAAAAGCTAGACAGTCAGGGAGAACTGATGCCTGTTGATTTTGTTATAATGTTTGAGGAACGTAGGATTAGCCATGTCAAAATGCATAGAATTGCAGGAAATTAGCTATAAAACTGCAAACTTTCCTCTCAGCTCCAAACGGTGTAGAATTGCTAGAAATAAGTTTCAAAACTGTACAAAATAAACCCGTTGCTCAATAGAAATATTTTAAGAATTATTTTGCTGCAACGTTCAATTAAACGGAAACGGCGCTGTTCTGAACGACCAGTTGAAAAAACGGGGAGGGGTTGGGTTGGGGGGGTTGGGGAATTCTTCTTCGTTGGGGTTGCTTTACAACAGTAACATTTTCTCTAAATCGCCAAAGATACCTTTCTAGCTAATATACTATGTTATAGTTTACACTTCCTCTTCCAGTGAACTGTGGGGAGGTCAAAATAATGAAACTGTCTAAATCTATTCGTTTTAAAATGGTGATTACTTCTTCTACTTGCTGTTATCATTCACATAATTCTAACATATAATGGATGTCCCTTGGTCGCTGGTTTGCCTGGGGTGGGGTTTCCCTAGGCAACAAAAAAAAAGTGTTAGAAACCTTGGACTAGTGCAGAATTTAGAACATCAAACTCCAGTCTGGTAGGTGACACCGCCATAAAACCCCAACGAAGAAGAATTCCCCAACCCCCCAACCCAACCCCTCCCCGTTTTTTCAACTGGTCGTTCAGAACAGCGCCGTTTCCGTTTAATTGAACGTTGCAGCAAAGACGTTCTATTATTTCACAGGAGGTTGGTGGAACCTTAATTGGGGAGGATGGGCTCGTGGTAATGACTGGAGCGGAATAAGTTAAATGATATAAAATACATTAAACACACGGTTTCCATGGTGTTTGATGTCATTCCATTTGCTCCGTTCCAGCCATTATTATGAGCCGTCCTCCCCTCAGCAGCCCCCACTGTAATTATATTGACAAGATAGCTGATTGAACTCTCTAACAATGGAAATACATGTCCTCAATTATTGAAGGGACACACTCTTTTCATAGCACTTTGATAAAAAATTATTTTCGTAGCAGGTTAGGTAAGCATTTTCACTAACCTTAACCTTAGTCTCCTAACCTGCTACGAAAAAGTCACTTAGGTATCGAAGTGAAAAGTGTTGCCCAAATGATTGACTGCAGGTGAGATCAGGTCAGACCATTCTAGCCAATGAGAGGGCAGAAATCCTCTCGCTTTCACCTCTTCCTCTCTGCTTGCAATACGTTCTATCGTACTGAACGCAGCCCAGGTGAAATTCAAACGAACACCTGCTGCTGCAGCTGATTAGGGGCGGGGAGTTGTGTCTGTTGAAGTTATTTGGCCAGCTACTAGTTCAGCGGGACGCGGATGTTCCGATAGTCTGTTGTTCGCTGCCATGGCCGAACCACGAAGAGTTCAACTGACTACTCTGTCCGGTAATGTCCCCCTGCAGTCAGCCGTGGTGGTTAAACCAGCGTTACCCCCTAAAGAGGCGGTCACCGTTACGCCAGTAGCTGCGTCGACCTCATCTTCCTGGGGAAGTCCAACCAAACAACCTGTAGCCACATCGAACTCGTCTTCTCAGGGTAGTTCAACCAAACCGGTTAAGACCGAACGCTTTGTCCTGACGCTGTTTGAACCAGACCAACATAGGTGTCCTGAGTTCTACTACCCAGAACTTGTTTACAAAAAGGTGAGAAAGAAAGACGCTCCGTTCCGATAGAATTGGTGTGATTGATCAATAGATTTAGACTGATCAATTATGAATGTTAAATCAACTAGGAAACTAGCCAAATGTATTATCCTAAATACGTTTAATTGACGCAACTAATAAAGGCACTATTTTCCAGAAGAGCGTTTCAGACAAAGATGTACCAAACACAATTGAGCAGGAAAACAGAGAGAAGGATGAACTTGGAGCTATCGCCAGGAGATTCGAGGATAAATATGTTAGTGGAGTTGAATATTATTTGGTATTACAAGCGTAATATTATGGCCAGGCACCACCGGCTATAATTACATTTTACATACATAATTACTTTTTTTCGTCCTATAAGGAGTGCCCCCTCAAAGTTGATATATATTTTCGTTAGTTTATCATACAACTGTAATCGAAATTTAATGAATTGTAACCACTTAATGGATATCCATAATTTCTAAGCTCACTAGATGGAATCACACCATTTTAAAAGCCCTTTTCATCGAGAATGTTACAAACTGGACTATATATAGTAACTGACTGAAGAGATGGTGATTGGGTCTGAATTCAGTGTCCTTGTCTTTAGTCACTCTATGCACATGCCAACACATTTCTCAGCCTTTGAACCATTCAGCAAATGTTGTGTTTATCATTTGACATATTTTCCGGACGTATACATAGGGAATTGTTTATATGTTATATGTTAAATGTTTATTTTCAATTATGGTTTCGTCAAGTTAGATTTTTTTTTTGTTTAAAGTACCTTTATTATTTAACACATAGAAAGATGAAAATAATATTTTCAACACTGTTACGTTTTTAAGTCCGGTTGTGGAATTTCTTAACAAAATGAAACTAAAAGATTTAAGCTGATTTGATCCAGTGTACAATTTTTATTTGCCTGATATGCAAATATGTGCATATTTAATTATCACCTGATCTGCGTACTTAAATACAATATTTCAGAAAAAATGCTACAAAGAAAAGTATATTTGTCCATCTAAATTGGTAAAAGTGTATTGTGATATGATAAAAATATGTATTTATTAGTGTGGTGCCTGGCCTTAAGACTGTTTAAATATTTGTTGTGTCCCAAATGCCACCCTATTCCCTGTATAGTGCACTACTTTTGACCAGAGCCCTATGCCACCCTATTCCCTATATAGAGCACTACTTTTGTCCAGAGCCCTACGGCTCCCTATATAGTGCATTACTTTTGACCAGAGCCCTAGGGCTCCCTATATAGTGCACTACGTTATACCAGAACTTTAGGGATTAGGGTGCCATTTGGGATGCAGACAATGTCATTGTTTTAATGCCTTATTGCCTTGATGAACACCCCCTGTCTTTCTCTCTCTCGTACTCTTTTGCTCTCTTGTTCTTTCTCTCTCCAGGGATGTGGGAACAAACGTAAGAAGGATCGTATTCAGGATCTAGTGGATATAGGCTATGGTTATGACAACGAAGACTCTTTCATCGACAACTCCGAGGCAGTAGGTTCAGTTTACCATGTTTATTCTGCTTCAGTTTAGAGGTCGACCGATTATGATTTTAACGGCGATACCGATTATTGGAGGACCAAAAAAGCCGATACCGATTAAACGGACGATTTTTATTTTTATTTGTAATAATGACAATTACAACAATACTGAATGAACACTTATTTTAACTTAATATAATACATCAATAAAATCAATTTAGTCTCATAAATAATGAAACATGTTCAATTTGGTTTAAATAATGCAAAAACAAAGTGTTGGAGAAGAAAGTAAAAGTGCAATATGTGCCATGTAAAAAAGCTAACGTTTAAGTTCCTTGCTCAGAACATGAGAACATATGAAAGCTGGTGGTTCCTTTTAACATGAGTCTTCAATATTCCCAGGTAAGAAGTTTTAGGTTGTAGTTATTATAGGAATTATAGGACTATTTCTCTCTATACGATTTGTATTCCATATACCTTTGACTATTGGATGTTCTTATAGGCACTTTAGTATTGCAAGTGTAACAGTATAGCTTCCGTCCCTCTCCTCGCTCCTACCTGGGCTCGAACCAGGAACACATCGACAACAGCCACCCTCGAAGCAGTGTTACCCATGCAGAGCAAGGGGAACAACTACTCCAAGCGAGCGACGTCAGAGCGAGTGACGTTCGAAACGCTATTAGCGCGCACCCCGCTAACTAGCTAGCCATTTCACATTGGTTACACCAGCCTAATCTTGGGAGTTGATAGGCTTGAAGTCATAAACAGCGCAATGCTTGAAGCATTGCGAAGAGCTGCTGGCAAAACACAGTAAAGTGCTGTTTGAATGAATGCTTACGAGCCTGCTGCTGCCTACCATCGCTCAGTCAGACTGCTCTATCAAATCATACTTAATTATAACACACAGAAATACGAGCCTTAGGTCATTAATATGGTCGAATCCGGAAACTATCATCTCAAACAAAACGTTTATTCTTTCAGTGAAATACGGAACCGTTCCGTATTTTATTTAACTGGTGGCATCCATAAGTCTAAATATTCCTCTTACATTGCACAACCTTCAATGGTATGTCATAATTACGTAAAATTCTGGCAAATTAGGCGGCCCAAACTGTTGCATATACCCTGACTCTGCCTGTAATGAACGCAAGAGAAGTGACACAATTTCACCTGGTTAATATTGCCTGCTAACCTGGATTTCTTTAAGCTAAATATGCAGGTTTAAAAATATATACTTCTGTGTATTGATTTTAAGAAAGGCATTGATGTTTATGGTTAGGTACACGTTGGAGCAACGACAGTCCTTTTTCGCGAATGCGCACTGCATCGATTATACGCAGGACACGCTAGATAAACTAGTAATATCATCAACCATGTGTAGTTAACTAGTGATTATGATTGATTGTTTTTATAAGATACGTTTAATGCTAACTAGCAACTTACCTTGGCTTCTTACTGCATTCGCGTAACAGGCGGGCTCCTCGTGAGGCAGGTGGTTAGAGCGTTGGACTAGTTAACCGTAAGGTTGCAAGATTGAATCCCAGAGCTGACAAGGTAAAAATCTGTCTTTCTGCCCCTGAACAAGGCAGTTAACCCACTGTTCCTAGGCCGTCATTGAAAATAAGAATGTGTTCTTAACTGACTTGCCTAGTTAAATAAAGGTGTAAAAAAAAAACGGCGTCCAGCAATCGGTTTCCAAAATTACCGATTTCCGATTGTTATGGAAACTTGAAATCGGCCCTAATTAATCGGCCATTACGATTAATCGGTCGACCTCTAGTTCAGTTTACCATGTTTGTTCTGGTTCGGTGTACCATGTTTGTTCTGGTTCGGTGTACCATGTTTGTTCTGGTTCGGTGTACCATGTTTGTTCTGGTTCGGTGTACCATGTTTGTTCTGGTTCGGTGTACCATGTTTGTTCTGGTTCGGTGTACCAAGTTTGTTCTGGTTCGGTGTACCAAGTTTGTTCTGGTTCGGTGTACCAAGTTTGTTCTGGTTCGGTGTACCAAGTTTGTTCTGGTTCGGTGTACCAAGTTTGTTCTGGTTCGGTGTACCATGTTTGTTCTGGTTCGGTGTACCATGTTTGTTCTGGTTCGGTGTACCATGTTTGTTCTGGTTCGGTGTACCATGTTTGTTCTGGTTCGGTGTACCATGTTTGTTCTGGTTCGGTGTACCATGTTTGTTCTGGTTCGGTGTACCATGTTTGTTCTGGTTCGGTGTACCATGTTTGTTCTGGTTCGGTGTACCATGTTTGTTCTGGTTCGGTGTACCATGTTTGTTCTGGTTCGGTGTACCATGTTTGTTCTGGTTCGGTGTACCATGTTTGTTCTGGTTCGGTGTACCATGTTTGTTCTGGTTCGGTGTACCAAGTTTGTTCTGGTTCGGTGTACCAAGTTTGTTCTGGTTCGGTGTACCAAGTTTGTTCTGGTTCGGTGTACCAAGTTTGTTCTGGTTCGGTGTACCATGTTTGTTCTGGTTCGGTGTACCATGTTTGTTCTGGTTCGGTGTACCATGTTTGTTCTGGTTCGGTGTACCATGTTTGTTCTGGTTCGGTGTACCATGTCTGTTCTGGTTCGGTGTACCATGTCTGTTCTGGTTCGGTGTACCATGTCTGTTCTGGTTCGGTGTACCATGTCTGTTCTGGTTCGGTGTACCATGTCTGTTCTGGTTCGGTGTACCATGTCTGTTCTGGTTCGGTGTACCATGTCTGTTCTGGTTCGGTGTACCATGTCTGTTCTGGTTCGGTGTACCATGTCTGTTCTGGTTCGGTGTACCATGTCTGTTCTGGTTCGGTGTACCATGTCTGTTCTGGTTCGGTGTACCATGTCTGTTCTGGTTCGGTGTACCATGTCTGTTCTGGTTCGGTGTACCATGTCTGTTCTGGTTCGGTGTACCATGTCTGTTCTGGTTCGGTGTACCATGTCTGTTCTGGTTCGGTGTACCATGTCTGTTCTGGTTCGGTGTACCATGTCTGTTCTGGTTCGGTGTACCATGTCTGTTCTGGTTCGGTGTACCATGTCTGTTCTGGTTCGGTGTACCATGTCTGTTCTGGTTCGGTGTACCATGTCTGTTCTGGTTCGGTGTACCATGTTTGTTCTGGTTCGGTGTACCATGTCTCTGTGTGCAGGTGGTGCTTCCTTGTTATAGTTGCCTGGATACTTAGCTCTCAATATTGTATAAATATTGTTTATAATTTTAAAATACACACGTTACCAATTGAGTAGTATTGTAATATCACCCCCTCCTGCCCTCTCTGCAGTATGATGAGTTGGTCCCAGCCTCTCTGAGCACCAAGCTGGTCTGTTTAGTATAGTACTGTATTATATTGTAATAGCGCCCCCTCCTGTCCTCTGAGCACCAAGCTGGTCTGTTTAGTATAGTACTGTAGTATAGTACCGTATTATATTGTAATATCATCCCCTCCTGTCCTCTGAGCACCAAGCTGGTCTGTTTAGTATAGTACTGTAGTATAGTACTGTATTATATTGTAATATCACCCCCTCCTGTCCTCTGAGCACCAAGCTGGTCTGTTTAGTATAGTACTGTAGTATAGTACTGTATTATATTGTAATATCACCCCCTCCTTTCCTCTGAGCACCAAGCTGGTCTGTTTAGTATAGTACTGTAGTATAGTACTGTATTATATTGTAATATCACCCCCTCCTTTCCTCTGAGCACTAAGCTGGTCTGTTTAGTATAGTACTGTAGTATAGTACCGTATTATATTGTAATATCGCCCCCTCCTGTCCTCTGAGCACCAAGCTGGTCTGTTTAGTATAGTACTGTAGTATAGTACTGTATTATATTGTAATATCACCCCCTCCTTTCCTCTGAGCACCAAGCTGGTCTGTTTAGTATAGTACTGTAGTATAGTACTGTATTATATTGTAATATCACCCCCTCCTGTCCTCTGAGCACCAAGCTGGTCTGTTTAGTATAGTACTGTAGTATAGTACTGTATTATATTGTAATATCACCCCCTCCTTTCCTCTGAGCACCAAGCTGGTCTGTTTAGTATAGTACTGTAGTATAGTACTGTATTATATTGTAATATCACCCCCTCCTTTCCTCTGAGCACTAAGCTGGTCTGTTTAGTATAGTACTGTAGTATAGTACCGTATTATATTGTAATAGCGCCCCCTCCTGTCCTCTGAGCACCAAGCTGGTCTGTTTAGTATAGTACTGTAGTATAGTACCGTATTATATTGTAATATCACCCCCTCCTTTCCTCTGAGCACTAAGCTGGTCTGTTTAGTATAGTACCGTATTATACTGTATCACCCCCTCCTGTCCTCTCTGCAGTATGATGAGTTGGTCCCAGCCTCTCTGAACACCAAGCTGGGAGGGTTCTATGTTAACTCTGGACCGCTCCAGTTCCGCCAGGCCTCTGATACGGAGACAGACGACGACTTCATGACCAAGAACCAACAACCCAAGCCCTCTAAAGTAATTAAAACTCTATGGCTGCGTCCCGTTCCAAATAGCACCCTATTCCGTCTATAGTGTACTACTATTGGCCAGAGTGGTCTCTGAATAGGGTGCTATTTGGGATGCGGCCAATATGTATGATCATAACTGGATTGCGTTTGTGAATAGAAAATGTTCCAGGTCAGACATCATTCTTTGTTTTGTTCCAGAAACGCAGGAAGGAAGAGGGAAAAGTGAAGAGGAGGACATACCCTGGACATGTGGCGACTGAAAACCCCACACTGTCAAACACTGGGTGAGAGACTGACTCATGATCAGTTGATTGACAACTATAGATCATAGATAGTCCATTTATGCTCCCTCTCTCTGTGCTCCCTCTCTCTGTGCTCCCTCTCTCTGTGCTCCCTCTCTCTGTGCTCCCTCTCTCTGTGCTCCCTCTCTCTGTGCTCCCTCTCTCTGTGCTCCCTCTCTCTGTGCTCCCTCTCTCTGTGCTCCCTCTCTCTGTGCTCTTTCTTCCCTAGTGTTCTACCTGACAAGAACATGTGGGAGGAGAAACCGAAGAAGAAGAAGAAGAAGCCGCCAGCTGGTCCTCTGAGTGTCACAGACATGTTGAGAAAGTTCCAGAAACAGAAAGACAAAGAGAAACTGAAAAGGGAGAAAGAGGGAGAGCAACAGAAGTTCGGTCTGGGGAAGACTACACTACCCACAACACCCTATGTTTCTGCAGACCCTGCTGGGGGCGGCGCAAACATGGCGGACCCTCTGCTCAGCTTGATAGGATCGACCAATGACAGGGCGTTTCTCCAGGCAGCCAGCACTGTGGACTTTGACCTCGATCTAGACACCCTATTGGACGCCTCCGCTGAGACGCTGGCCAATCAGGTAGTCGTCGCCATGACCTTAACCAATCAGGAGGTCAACGCCAAGACCTTGGCCTACAAGGAAGTGAACGGTTTGATACTCTACCATACTTTATTTTTCATTTTCATTTATATTTGTTTTGTGTTGATAATGGTACATTTGAAGTCCAATAATTAATTCCAGGACTCTGTGTCGGTGCAGGGGGTGACCCCTCTGCTTCCACCCTGGAGAGCCACACACAGACCCCCATCGACCCTGTCCCTCAACCCCAGGACCAGATTGACCTTGTCCCTGAATCCATCTCCAAGCCCCAGGCCCCAAAACCATCTACACAGCCACAGCCAGTCTCTGGCCCACAGGTCCAGCCCCTGTCACAGCCCACTCCCCTGCCTGAAGGTCTGTCACCAGCCATGGAGAAGAGAGCTCAAGACCTGGCCCTGGTATGGTACCGGACACTGGGCTTTGCGTTATGCTGTGCCCTTATGTTGTTGAGTGCCACATTGATTGATGTATTGGTTGATCTTGTTCAGGCTGCTAAGGGGTTGGAGGGAGAGTCAAAGGTCAAGTTCTTCACACCAGAGGTCAACACCATCCTGCTGGAGTAAGTCGTTTGGTTTCATGTTTAAACTACTATCAAAAACATTGTCTTATACAAGTCCCATAACAATGTTCAGCCTTACGAGTAATGGATGTGTGTGTGGTCCTCAGCATTGAGCTGCAGTGCAGAGATGTGAGTGGCCAGGTGCGTTCTAAGGTGTACACACACCTTGCCTCATTCCTCCCCTGCAGCAGAGACACACTGCTGAAACGGGTCAAGAAACTACTGCTGACACAGGTAACACAGGATGGCTCGTCCTCTGTGTTGTGTGTGTGTGTGCAGGCGCAAATCTTTGTCTGTGGTTTAGGAGGAGCCTCTCCAGAGGTTGAGGCAGGCAATCGACAAGGTGATGCCGGAACAGATCTCCCGTTACCACGACGACTGCCAGGCCCACGCCCAGGCCAGGGCCGCTAAGTAAGTCACCATGGCAACTATCGTCAACACACAGAACATAATAAATCATAGTCCACTTATTAATGTGCAACTTGGAGTGATCTTGCTAACCCGTGTGGCTGGCTGCCTTGCTAACCCGTGTGGCTGGCTGCCTTGCTAACCCGTGTGGCTGGCTGCCTTGCTAACCCGTGTGGCTGGCTGCCTTGCTAACCCGTGTGGCTGGCTGCCGCGCTAACCCGTGTGGCTGGCTGCCGCGCTAACCCGTGTGGCTGGCTGCCGCGCTAACCCGTGTGGCTGGCTGCCGCGCTAACCCGTGTGGCTGGCTGCCGCGCTAACCCGTGTGGCTGGCTGCCGCGCTAACCCGTGTGGCTGGCTGCCGCGCTAACCCGTGTGGCTGGCTGCCGCGCTAACCCGTGTGGCTGGCTGCCGCGCTATCCCGTGTGGCTGGCTGCCGCGCTATCCCGTGTGGCTGGCTGCCGCGCTAACCCGTGTGGCTGGCTGCCCGCGCTAACCCGTGTGGCTGGCTGCCCGCGCTAACCCGTGTGGCTGGCTGCCCGCGCTAACCCGTGTGGCTGGCTGCCCGCGCTAACCCGTGTGGCTGGCTGCCCGCGCTAACCCGTGTGGCTGGCTGCCCGCGCTAACCCGTGTGGCTGGCTGCCCGCGCTAACCCGTGTGGCTGGCTGCCCGCGCTAACCCGTGTGGCTGGCTGCCCGCGCTAACCCGTGTGGCTGGCTGCCCGCGCTAACCCGTGTGGCTGGCTGCCCGCTCCAACCCGTGTGGCTGGCTGCCCGTTCCAACCCGTGTGGCTGGCTGCCCGTTCCAACCCGTGTGGCTGGCTGCCCGTTCCAACCCGTGTGGCTGGCTGCCCGTTCCAACCCGTGTGGCTGGCTGCCCGTTCCAACCCGTGTGGCTGGCTGACCGTTCCAACCCGTGTGGCTGGCTGACCGTTCCAGGATGGTGGAGGAGAGTAAAGAGCGAGAACAGAAGGAGAACACGGGGTCAGAAGAGGAGGGGGAGGAGAGGAGTGGCAAACGAGTGGTGGGCCCCAGGAAGAAATTCAGATGGAACCAAGAGATCAGGTTACTTTTTCATGTTCTAAATGTTTACTCATCATTCTATCAACACACATACATACGTTTAAACACCTATGGTGACTATCCTATCTTGCCCGATAGGGAGTGCCTGTGCATTGCGGTTCGGGTGCGGATGGACAGATTCCAAGTGGAGAAAGGGAAAACTGAGACGCAGGGACCGGAGGAGTTCCTGAAAGCTTTCTTGGACACAGAGATCAAACCCCTCTGGCCTAAAGGCTGGATGCAGCCCAGGTACACACACACGCAAGCGCAACCTTCAAATATACCAGTTTACTTGTTCATGCGTCTTTTACTAGTGTTTTGGCTCCTCAGAGTGCTGCTAAAGGAGAGTAGAAGAGTCCACTGCCCCACTGCACCTCTACAGCAGTAAGTATCCTCCATAGAACTAGGAATTATTACTTTTTTCTCCATAAGATCTCTTTGGTAGCGTCCACAATCTCTTTATTAGCTCAACCAAGGTGTTGCTGCTGGGCTGGCACTAAAGCCTGCACTCCCTATAGCTCTGCATGACTCTCTCTGACTGCATCACATAGATGCAAACTGTTTTTCTTTTTGTAAGGAGTGCAATAAGTAATGTTAGTGAAGGAAAACGTGTTCCCTCCCACAGAGTGAAGAGGAAGTTGAAGTCGGAGAAGAAACAATCCTCTTTGGGCAGTGCTCCAACTCTTCCAGGGACCTCCAGTGGGCCTGTGGAGCCTCAGGTTTTCCTAGGAGTTCAACCCCAGAACGGATCACCTCTTCCGGGCTCAGGCGTATCCGTAGCCCCTCAGAATCTCGATGACTCTCTGGACCAGGGTCGCCTCCTCACACCCCCCTCTTTAGGGGTTGTGAAAGAGGAGCTAGCTGAGCTGAGGGGGGAGGAGAGTTGCGGGGCTGATTCTGGTGTCCCCATCGCTGTGTTGACCCGCTACGATGATTTGAAACCTGTGCCTGTCAGCACGTCAGCCAATACCAACACACATGCTCAGTCAACGACCGCGAACACACACCCTCAGACGAACACTCACTCCCAGTCTCCTCTGACCGTGCTACCTGACCAGGCGCTGGCGCAAGTCCACAGCCACAAAGACTACATTTCCCAGGGGCACCTAGCATTGACGCAGGACCTTTCACTCCAGAATGGCCACCCTCCTCCACCACAGAAGAAGAAGAAGAAACGGGTAACCACATTATTCAAAGTTGACAGATGGGTAGAATGCATTATAATGTGTTTGTGATTAGAGTTGCAAAATTTGGGGAACTTTAAATAAATTCCCTGGTTTCCCCGAAATCCCAGTTCTAGGTTTCCAGAATCAGGAGAGAATAAGCAGAAAATCCGGGATTCTCCAACCAGGATTTATGGAAAACAAGGGAATTTTGCAACCCTACTTGTGATGCATAAAGCCATTTGGTTTATTTGTTAGTTCCGAATACTGAAAGTCATAGGCTTTGTCCCAAATGGCAGCTTTTTCCCTATAAAGTGCACTACAAAGTGAATCGGGTGCCATAGTTTTGTTTGTTGTTTGCAGGTTTCTGAGGTGTCTGTGCTGAGCTTGCCTGCTCCAGAACACAAACCCACTCCAGGTCTTCCTGGAATCCCTCTACTCCATGCCCTGGGTTTCCCGCTTTCCGCCTTCGGACCAGGAACCATGGGAACGCTGACCCAGTCACAACATTCCAAAGACGCCCTGGTCACCGGCACCACCCCTGGAACGTTCCACCACGGACTCAGGCACAGTAAGTGTGTGTGATGCATCTACGGTTGTATTTAGCATTCGAGGGGATTGGCCTGAGAAAATGCCCTGTCAATGTTCAACTGGACTTCACTTACTAGAGGCACTGTTGACTTAAAGGGATGCTCACTCACTTTCTGCATCCTTCCCTTATGAAAAAAGAGTGCAGTCAGAGTGCAGTCAGAGTGCAGTCAGAGTGCAGTCAGAGTGCAGTCAGAGTGCAGTCAGAGTGCAGTCAGAGTGCAGTCAGAGTGCAGTCAGAGTGCAGTCAGAGTGCAGTCAGAGTGCAGTCAGAGTGCAGTCAGAGTGCAGTCAGAGTGCAGTCAGAGTGCAGTCAGAGTGCAGTCAGAGTGCAGTCAGAGTGCAGTCAGAGTGCAGTCAGAGTGCAGTCAGAGTGCAGTCAGAGTGCAGTCAGAGTGCAGTCAGAGTGCAGTCAGAGTGCAGTCAGAGTGCAGTCAGAGTGCAGTCAGAGTGCAGTCAGAGTAAGGGTTTCTGCACTCGTCTCTCCCTACGCCTCTCTCAGGAATATTACATGTTTTTACCTTTAGTCATCTCTTCATTTTCTCCTCTACCTCAACACCAGGTAACTAACATGATACCTGATCGTTTTTATCATGATATTTCACATCAATAAATATATTGATTACCTGATCAGATGTATTGATCAGAGAAGTATTGATTTTTAGATGGCAGCCAGCTGGTGGGAGAGGGACCCAACGCTCAGAGAAAACTACAGTGATCCAATCCTCCGACAGTGAACATGTAGAATGGATTCAGAATGGACACGTGCAGTAAAAAGAAAAATAAAAAAGTTTGGTGGAAACTTGTGAAAAAGAATAATCAGAAAACTGGATGTAAAAGGCCTATTGAGCCTGGAATAATGATCTTGGAATGGACACCTATAAGATATTGGAACTTCTGAGCCCCTGCTGATCAGATTTGATGGAACATTCCTCGTCAGCAATGGGATGGGGTGAAACTTTTAAATGGGTCACAGAGCTGCATGTATATCACTGGCTAGCACAGTGGTGTTATGAGGAATGTTACACTTACTGAATTGAATGTGTTTTTGCCATATTAAGTATTATAGTTTGTATGGTTATTCAAATAATGTAACCACATTGGTAGCACGTTGTAATAAAGCATTTAAAATTAAATTAAATATTAGTACGTTTATTCATTGATTAATCAATACTCCCACATGTGTAAATGTTAGCTTGTATTCACATTTATAAACTACTTAAAGTATGTAATAATCATTTGTAAGATGTTTATAGGTCCTTATAAACCATTTAGGCTACTGCTAATCATTAAAGTAGTTTAATATGGGCATACAAAATGAGGGCTATTTATACCTTATAAATATTTTTTATTAATTGACCTGGGCCCGGTTTCCCAAAAGTGTCGTAATACATTTAAAGTTCATAACTGTGCACTCTCCTCAAACAATAACATGGTATTCCTTTACTGTAATAGCTACTGTAAATTGGACAGTGCAGTTAGATTAGCAAGTTAGTCATATCTGATATTGGCAGAAAGCTTATGTCCTGGGAAATGTTCTTGTGACCTACAACCTTATGCTAATCACATTAGCCTACGTTAGCTCAACCGTCCTGCAGGGGACCCACCCATCCTGTAGAGGTTTTAACCTCAAGGATCTGCCCCTTTTTTCCCATTTTCGCCTAAAATGACATGCCCAAAGCAAACTACCTGAAGGAAGGATATGCATATCCTTGATACTATTTGAAAGGAAACGCTTTGAAGTTTGTGGAAATGTGAAATGAATGTTGAAAAATATAACACAGATCTGGTGAAAGATGATACAAATAATTAATTTTGTTTTTTGTAAAGTCTTTGAAATGCAAGAGGCCAGAATGTATTATTCCAGCGCAGGTGCAATTTAGATTTTGTCCACTAGATGGCAGGAGTGTAGGTGCAAAGTTTCACTGATCGAATGAACCATTGCATTACTGTTCAAAATTTTGTATCAAGACTGCCCAAATGTGCCTAATTGGTTAATTAAGTCTACGTTAATTGTTAGAACTTTCATGGGCGTATCCTTAAATCCCGAGCGATTTCCCAAAACTAGTTGACGATGCACTTGAAACCACTGGTTAACGACTGCCTCAGACCATTGGGAGAAAGGCTTAGTAAATCAGATGTATTTTTTTCTCTTTCACACTATGCACAGATCTCAAGATGTTTGTCTAACTGTGACGGTTAAGTTCAGAACGAATGTACCTGTAACCAGGTTTCAATCATACCTTTTTATTTGAGTAAAGTACATGTCTGTCGGATAAAAGAGTTCATGACCGGCCTGATGGAAACTGAACAGTTTCAGGTGAAATGTTCAAATGTCAAAGCAAATACGCTGGCCAAGGTGGGATCGGTCGGTCAAATGAATTATGCAAGAAAAGCGGTGGAAACTTTTGCACAAAACATATTGATATAATAGCCATATCGATCTAAACTTGACGTGTGGTCCTCACTACGACTCGTCAGGAACCATGCAGTTCATTAAGCTACAGATGAGATGAATGGTGATGAGTTTGATGCTCCTTTCCAATAAATATCCAGGATCTTGTTCTGGTGGCATTATTGATCATTTTGGCTGCCGTTTTGACAAAGATAAATTATTCCACTTTTGTCCATAATCTAAAGTAGGCTTATACGTGAGCCCTAGCCTGAGCAAACGTGGCAATACTGGAGAGGGCATACTCTCTCTATATTAAGCTGTTAAATGCGGCGGAAATCATTTAAACTTTAAAAAATGTATTTGATACATGGGAATTTAACCGCAAAATGTATTTTTGTGCACTACGTCATCACGCACAGCCTTTTATTTTTTTTAAATCTGCAACAAATCAATTTGATGTAAACGTCTCTGGTGGGAAAATGTGCATATTTGGTTTTCTATGCAGATCTGAGAATGTTTGCGTTAAAATCTGTCACCATGGAAACCTAGCGAGTGACGACAAATACAAAAGTGTCCCATTTTTCTTTCCATAACAACCGAAGGATATAAAGAAAGCTTCAAATGAAAACCAAGATCACTTTATTAAAAGATAAATAGACTGTAGGCTACACAGACCTATATGTTCGAATCAGTGGAGGCTGCTGAGGGGAGAGAACGGCTCATAATGGCTGGACTGGAGTACTGGAATGGAATCAAAAACATGGTTTCATGTTTGATACCATTCCTTTCACTCAATTCCAGCCATTATGAGCCATCCTCCCCTCAGCAGCCTCCACTGATTTGAATGATATTGAAATCAATTTCCTGTCAATTCAGTTGTATTTATTTGTACGCGTCTTTTTGTCCTCCAATATATTACATGTGTAACCTGCTCAATGATGTGCCCAATCTTGACTTATTGCGTTATTTTATTGTAAGCACTAGCATAAGCTTCCTCAATACTTGTAGCCATAGGTGATATCTCTGTAGTAACTGGTCGATTTCTCAGTATTGTGGAATAATTCTAATGTTAAGGTAAGATTGGAAAGGGAGAACGCTGATCCAAGAGCAGTGCTTCCCTTCTTTCGATCGTTGAGGCACACGGACTCTCTGCATGCCGTTGCTAACATGCCGTTGCTAAACATTCTGGCAAGACTTGATGTTCCTTAGTCTCAAAATAGCCTAGAACATATCAGGATTTTAAAAGAAATATACTGCATCTAACAATGTATTTCTTATTGGAGAAGTCCAGGAGTGTAGGCTATTCATTAGTCGCAGTCCGTTGCAAAACGTTTGAACCAGTTACCTTTTACTCTAGCAACCAAACGGATGTAAACGGAACGAACCGGGGAGGGACCAAGCAAAATTTCTCCAGTAGAAACAATTTTTTTGCAAAACGTTTTGCAACGTAATACGACTAATGAATACACCCCAAATAAAATGTTATTGGTCAACTACCCCACCCCCCTAAAAAAAATACATTAAGAAATGTCAGAACGAGCCATGTCAGAGTCCTGAATATAAATATATGTACTGTATATACAGTGCATTCAGAAAGTATTCAGACACTTTGGACTTTATCCACATTTTATTATGTTACAGCCTTAACCTAAAATGGATTATATAAAAAAAAATCCTAAATGTACTCACACTACCCCATAACGGCAAAGTGAAAACAGGTTTTTAGACATTTTTGCAAATGTATTTAAAATAAAAAAAATAACTTTTAAGTGTTCAGACCCTTTGCTATGAGACTCAACATTGAGCTCTGGTGCATCCTGTTTCCATTGATCATCCTTGGTTGTTCCACAACTTGATTGGAGTCCACCTGTGGTAAATTCAATTGATTAGACATGATTTGGAAAGGCACACACCTGTCTATATAAGGTCCCAAAGTTGACAGTGCATGTCAGAACAAAAACCAAGCCATGAGGTTGAAGGAATGGTCCGTAGAGCGCCTAGACTTGACTGTCGTGGCACAGATCTGGGGAAGGGTATAAAAAAAATAATCTTCAGCATTGAAGGTCCCCAAGAAGACAGTGGCCTCCATCATTCTTAAATGGAAGAAGTTTGGAACCACCAAGACTCTTCCTAGAGCTGGCCACCTGGCCAAACTGAACAATCGGGGGAGAAGGACCTTGGTCAGGGAGGTGACCATGAACCTGATGGTCACTCTGACAGAGCTCCAGAGTTCGTCTGTGGAGATGGGAGAACCTCCCAGAATAACAACGATCTCTGCAGTACTCCACCAATCAGGCCTTTATGGTAGAGTGGCCAGATGGAAGCCACTCCTCAGTAAAAGGCACATGACAGACCACTTGGTGTTTGCCAAAAGGCACCTAAAGGACTCTGACCATAAGAAACAAGATTCTCTGGTCTGATGAAACCAATATTGAACTCTCTGGCCTGAATGCCAAGCTTCACATCTGGAGGAAACCTGGCACCATCCCTACGGTGAAGCATGGTGGTGGCAGCAGCATCATGCTGTAGGGATGTTTTTCAGCAGCAGGGACTGGGAGACTAGTCAGGATTGAGGGAAAGATGAATGGAGCCAAGTACAGAGAGATCCTTGATGAAAACCTGCTCCAGAGTGCTCAGGACCTCAGACTGTGGCGAAGATTCACCTTCCAACAGGACAACAACCATAAGCACACAGCCAAGACGATGAGTGGCTTCGGGACATGTCTCAATGTCCAAAGTCCGGACTTGAATCCGATCGAACATCTCTGGAGAGACCTGAAAATATCTCTGCAGCAACTCTCCCCATCCAACCTGACAGAGTTTGAGAGGATCTGCAGAGAAGAATGGGAGAAACTCCCCAAATACAGGTGTGCCAAGCTTGTAACGTCATACTCAAGAAGACTCGGCTGTATTCGCTGCCAAAGGTGCTTGAAAAAGTATTGAATGAAGGGTCTGAATACTTATGTAAATGTGATATTTCAGTGTTTAATTTTGTATAAATTGGCAAAATTTCTAAAAACCTGTTTTTTCTTTGCTATTATGGGGTATTGTGTGTACACTGATGGCAAAAATAAGGCTGTTAGCAAAATGTGGAAAAGGTAAAGGGGTCTGAATACTTTCTGAATTCACTGTAATGGTCTGTATAGATAATATATTAATAGAAAACCTGTGTACAGTAGTAATTATATAGGATGAGCCTTGACTACAATACAGTATATACAGTTGAAGTCGGAAGTTTACATACACTTATGTTGGAGTAATTAAAACTCGTTTTTCAACCACTCAACAAGAAATCTGTGAACAAACTATAGTTTTGGCAAGTTAATTTACGACATCTACTTTGTGCATGACACAAGTAATTTTTCCAGCAATTGTTTACAGACAGATTATTTCACTTATAATTCACTGTATCACAATTCTAGTGGGTCAGAAGTTTACATACAAGTTTACATACACATAGATCTCCACAAGTCTGGTTCATCCTTGGGAGCAATTTCCAAACGCCTTAAGGTACCACGTTCATCTGTACAAACAATAGTAAGCAAGTATAAACACCATGGGACCACGCAGCCGTCATACCGCTCAGGAAGGAGACACGTTCTGTCTCCTAGAGATGAACGTACTTTGGTGCGAAAAGTGCAAATCAATCCCAGAACAACAGCAAAGGACCTTGTGAAGATGCTGGAGGAAACCGGTACAAAAGTATCTATATCCACAGTAAAACGAGTCCTATATCGACATAACCTGAATGCCCGCTCAGCAAGGAAGAAGCCACTGCTCCAAAACGCCATTAAAAAAGCCAGACTACGGTTTGCAACTGAACAGGTGGACAAAAATCCTACTCTTTGGAGAAATGTCCTCTGGTCTGATGAAACAAAAACAGAACTGTTTGGACATAATGACCATCGTTATGCTTGGAGGAAGAAGGGGGAGGTTTGCAAGCCGAAGAACACCATCCCAACTGTGAAGCACGGGGGTGGCAACATCATGTTGTGGGGTGCTTTGCTGCAGGAATGGTGCACTTCACAAAATAGATGGCATCATGAGGTAGGAAAATGATGTGGATATAGTGAAGCAACATCTCAAGATATCAATCAGGAAGTTAAAGTTGGTCGCAAATGGCTCTTCCAAATGGACAATGACCCCAAGCATACTTCCAAAGTTGTGGCAACATGGCTTAAGGACAACAAAGTCAAGGTATTGGAGTGGCCATCACAAGGCCCTGACCTCAATCCTATAGCAAATTTGTGGGCAGAACTGAAAAAGGAGGCCTACAAACCTGACTCAGTTACACCAGCTCTGTCAGCAGGAATGGCTGATAATTCACCCAACTTATTGTGGGAAGCTTGTGGAAGGTTACCTGAAATGTTTGACCCAAGTTAAACAATTTTAAGGCCATGCTACCAAATACTAATTGAGTGTATGTGAGGTGTGATACAACCCGACAGGATGTACTCAAAGTAAGTCCAGGACCCTGTTGCATAGGGCGGGGTTCAGACACAGGGCCTTGAGCTTAGTGATGAGCTTGGAAGGCTGAGCTGTAGTCGATGAACAGCGTTCTTACATACTGTAGGTATTCCTCTCGTCCAGATGGGATAGAACAGTGTGCAGTGCGATGACAATTGCATCATCTGTGGATCTGTTGGGGCGGTATGCAAATTGTTGTTGGTCTAGGGAAGCGTTTCCGGAACTCGGTCCTGGGAACCCCAAAGGGGGGCATGTTGTGTTTTTTTGCCCCAACACTACACAGCTGATTCAAATGATGTTTGATTAATTTAATCAGCTGTGTAATGCTAGGGCAGAAACGAAAACAGAGTTTGGTAAATGCTGGTCTAGGGTGTCAGGTAAGGTGGAGGCGATATGATCCTTAAACTAGCCTCTCAAAGCGCTTCATGATGGCCGAAGTGAGTGCTACAGGGCGATAGTCATTCGTTCAGTTACCTACACTTTCTTGGGTACAGGAACAATGGTGGACATCTTGAAGCAAGTGGGGACAACAGATTGGGACAGGGAGAGATTGGATATGTCCGTAAACATTCCAGCCAGCTGTTCTGCACATGCTCTGAGGACCTGGCTTGAGATGCTATCCGGCATCCCAAGAGTTAGCACACTTGCAAGAGTTAACACACTTAAATGTCTTACGTATGCCATGGAGGAGGAGTGCTCACAGTCCACGTGAGCAGTGGTGGCACACGTCGGTGGCTCCGTGATTGTCTGGAGTCCCTGCCACATACGTGTCCGTTAACATGCGACTCCACGTTGTCCCTGTACTGTACTTTCATTGGCTTATGGAGGGCATAGCTGGTCTGTTTGTACACGTCCATGTTCCCAGTCACCTTGTCGTGGTTAAATGCGGTGGTTTGCAATTTCAGTTTTGCACGAATGTTGCCATATATCCACAGTTTTTGGTTCCCATCGTCACCGTGGGAACAACATCCTCTATGCACTTCCTGATGAACCCAGTCACTGAGTCCGTGTACATGTCGATACTATTCTCGGAGGCAACCCCTGGAACATTTCCTAGTCCGTGTGAGTGATCAAAAGAATCTTGAAACGTATATATTTCGATTGGTCAGACCAACGTTGAACAGTCCTTACCACAGGTACATCCTGTTTAAGTTTTTGACTATAGGCATGATCTGATTTACCAAAGGGAGGGTGGGGGAGGGCCTTGTAGCCCTCCCGGAAGGGGGAGTATCAATGGTTAAAAGTGCTCGATGCACAAGGAGATGTGCTAATAGAACTTCAGTAGCGTTTTCTTTAGATTTTCTTTATTGAAGTCCCCAGCTACAATAAATGTGGTTTCAAGATATGCTTTTTCCAGTTTGCACATAGTCCAGTGTGGTTCCTTGAGGGCCGTCATGGTATCGACTTGAGGGGGAATATACACGGCTGTGACGATGACCGACTAGAATTCTCTCTGTAGGTAATGCGGTCGGCATTTGATGGTGAGCTATTCCAGATCGGGAGAACAAAACGACACGAGTTCCTGTATGTTACCACAATCACACCGCGAGTAGTTAATCATTAAACATACACCTCCACCTTTAGTTATCCCGAAGATATATTTTTACCTGTCCACACAATGGATGGAGAACCCCGCTGGCTGACTGGATGGGGACAGTATATCCGGAAAGAACCATAATTCTGTAAGACAAAGTATGTTACAGTCCCTTATGTCTTCTTGGAAGGAGATCCTTCGCCCTGAGCTTGTCTATTTTATTGTCCAGGGACTGAACGTTAGCGAGGAATATTGATAACCACTTGGAAGCGGTGATTGTTATTATACCTTTATTTCAACAAGGAACAAAGACCGAGACCAATGTCTCTTTTACAGCTGGGCCCTGCGTATACATGTTTACACATACAGTTTAGGTACAATGATTAAGAAATTACACAAGACAAAACAAACGATCACAGATAACACAAAAAAAAACAGCAGATTGTTATATTTACACAGGTTATTCCCCTAATAGCACAAGAACTTGCATTACAGGAAGCAGTAACAAGCAATAAAAAAGGCCCATGCTTGATTATTTTGCAGGAAAAGTATTAGTTAGATTTTTTTTAAACCTTAAGTCGCTTAAACACGCCCCGTTAATCAGCCTTGGAGGTAAAAATTGATGAAAAGAAAGAGAATGCTTAAACTGGGTCCATTATTCAGTTTACGGATAAATGCTCTGAATAATAAAGGTCATGGATAAAGGCTCTGAGAAGTGTTTATAGTTTCTCTTTGGAATTATACGGGGGTCAGGGTTTTTTAGCCTAGTGTCTCTGATACATGCAATAGGGCAGTGGTCACTGATGTCATTAGCAAATAACCCACTAGCTATATATTTGTGAGGTGTATTTGTTAAGATAAGGTATTTTAATGTAGACTTTTCCGGGTCTTTTGGATTAGGACGGGTAAGTATAGTTATTAGTTGAGTAAGATTTAGTTTGTAACAAATGTCTTTTAATTTAAGCGATGCTGGCATCAGCCAGTCCAGATTATGATCTCCGATAATCAATAATTCAGAGTTTTCATAATTAGACTAACTCAAACAATTTGCATAGAGCAGATACCGGAGCTGAGGGTGGGCGATAGAGCAGATACCGGAGCTGAGGGTGGGCGATGGAGCAGATACCGGAGCTGAAGGTGGGCGATGGAGCAGATACCGGAGCTGAGGGTGGGCGATGGAGCAGATACCGGAGCTGAGGGTGGGGGATAGAGCAGATACCGGAGCTGAGGGTGGGCGATGGAGCAGATACCGGAGCTGAGGGTGGGCGATGGAGCAGATACCGGAGCTGAGGGTGGGCGATGGAGCAGATACCGGAGCTGAGGGTGGGCGATGGAGCAGATACCGGAGCTGAGGGTGGGGGATGGAGCAGATACCGGAGCTGAGGGTGGGGGATAGAGCAGATACCGGAGCTGAGGGTGGGCGATGGAGCAGATACCGGAGCTGAGGGTGGGCGATGGAGCAGATACCGGAGCTGAGGGTGGGCGATGGAGCAGATACCGGAGCTGAGGGTGGGCGATGGAGCAGATACCGGAGCTGAGGGTGGGCGATGGAGCAGATACCGGAGCTGAGGGTGGGCGATGGAGCAGATACCGGAGCTGAGGGTGGGCGATGGAGCAGATACCGGAGCTGAGGGTGGGCGATGGAGCAGATACCGGAGCTGAGGGTGGGCGATGGAGCAGATACCGGAGCTGAGGGTGGGCGATGGAGCAGATACCGGAGCTGAGGGTGGGCGATGGAGCAGATACCGGAGCTGAGGGTGGGCGATGGAGCAGATACCGGAGCTGAGGGTGGGCGATGGAGCAGATACCGGAGCTGAGGGTGGGCGATGGAGCAGATACCGGAGCTGAGGGTGGGCGATGGAGCAGATACCGGAGCTGAGGGTGGGCGATGGAGCAGATACCGGAGCTGAGGGTGGGCGATGGAGCAGATACCGGAGCTGAGGGTGGGCGATGGAGCAGATACCGGAGCTGAGGGTGGGCGATGGAGCAGATACCGGAGCTGAGGGTGGGCGATGGAGCAGATACCGGAGCTGAGGGTGGGCGATGGAGCAGATACCGGAGCTGAGGGTGGGCGATGGAGCAGATACCGGAGCTGAGGGTGGGCGATGGAGCAGATACCGGAGCTGAGGGTGGGCGATGGAGCAGATGCCGGAGCTGAGGGTGGGCGATGGAGCAGATGCCGGAGCTGAGGGTGGGCGATGGAGCAGATGCCGGAGCTGAGGGTGGGCGATGGAGCAGATGCCGGAGCTGAGGGTGGGCGATGGAGCAGATGCCGGAGCTGAGGGTGGGCGATGGAGCAGATGCCGGAGCTGAGGGTGGGCGATGGAGCAGATGCCGGAGCTGAGGGTGGGCGATGGAGCAGATGCCGGAGCTGAGGGTGGGCGATGGAGCAGATGCCGGAGCTGAGGGTGGGCGATGGAGCAGATGCCGGAGCTGAGGGTGGGCGATGGAGCAGATGCCGGAGCTGAGGGTGGGCGATGGAGCAGATGCCGGAGCTGAGGGTGGGCGATGGAGCAGATGCCGGAGCTGAGGGTGGGCCATAGAGCATATACCGGAGCTGAGGGTGGGCCATAGAGCAGATACCGGAGCAGAGGGTGAGCGATAGAGCAGAGACCGGAGCTGAGGGTGGGCCATAGAGCAGAGACCGGAGCTGAGGGTGGGCGATGGAGCAGAGACCGGAGCTGAGGGTGGGGGATGGAGCAGAGACCGGAGCTGAGGGTGGGGGATGGAGCAGATACCGGAGCTGAGGGTGGGGGATAGAGCATATACCGGAGCTGAGGGTGGGC
Source organism: Salvelinus namaycush (assembly GCF_016432855.1). Lineage (NCBI taxonomy): Eukaryota > Metazoa > Chordata > Actinopteri > Salmoniformes > Salmonidae > Salvelinus > Salvelinus namaycush. Next base: position 1,828,758 of record NC_052327.1, on the reverse strand, counting down.
CATGGAGCATATACCGGAGCTGAGGGTGGGCCATGGAGCAGATACCGGAGCTGAGGGTGGGCGATGGAGCAGATACCGGAGCTGAGGGTGGGGGATGGAGCAGATACCGGAGCTGAGGGTGGGCCATGGAGCATATACCGGAGCTGAGGGTGGGCCATGGAGCATATACCGGAGCTGAGGGTGGGCCATAGAGCAGATACCGGAGCTGAGGGTGAGCGATAGAGCAGATACCGGAGCTGAGGGTGGGGGATAGAGCAGATACCGGAGCAGAGGGTGAGCGATAGAGCAGAGACCGGAGCTGAGGGTGGGGGATAGAGCAGAACCCGGAGCTGAGGGTGGGCCATAGAGCAGATACCGGAGCTGAGGGTGAGCGATAGAGCAGATACCGGAGCTGAGGGTGGGCCATAGAGCAGATACCGGAGCTGAGGGTGGGCGATAAACTCCCGCTAGCGTTAATAGTGCATTATAACCAAGGACCACATTTAGAACTAAGCATTCATACTGTTTCGGGAACAGAAGTTGAAATGGACACAGTGACATCTAGGTTGCATTTAACATATATGGCAATACCTCCTCCTCTACCCACTCTGTCTGCTCTGTAGACATTATACCCAGCTAACAGAACATCTGAGTCTACCTCTACCCACTCTGTCTGCTCTGTAGACATTACACCCAACTAACAGAACATCTGAGTCTACCTCTACCCACTCTGACTGCTCTGTAGACATTATACCCAGCTAACAGAACATCTGAGTCTACCTCTACCCACTCTGACTGCTCTGTAGACATTACACCCAGCTAACAGAACATCTGAGTCTACCTCTACCCACTCTGACTGCTCTGTAGACATTACACCCAGCTAACAGAACATCTGAGTCTACCTCTACCCACTCTGTCTGCTCTGTAGACATTATACCCAGCTAACAGAACATCTGAGTCTACCTCTACCCACTCTGTCTGCTCTGTAGACATTATACCCAGCTAACAGAACATCTGAGTCTACCTCTACCCACTCTGACTGCTCTGTAGACATTATACCCAGCTAACAGAACATCTGAGTCCACCTCTACCCACCATGTCTGCTCTGTAGACATTATACCCAGCTAACAGAACATCTGAGTCTACCTCTACCCACTCTGACTGCTCTGTAGACATTATACCCAGCTAACAGAACATCTGAGTCTACCTCTACCCACTCTGACTGCTCTGTAGACATTACACCCAGCTAACAGAACATCTGAGTCTACCTCTACCCACTCTGACTGCTCTGTAGACATTACACCCAGCTAACAGAACATCTGAGTCTACCTCTACCCACTCTGTCTGCTCTGTAGACATTATACCCAGCTAACAGAACATCTGAGTCTACCTCTACCCACCCTGACTGCTCTGTAGACATTATACCCAGCTAACAGAACATCTGAGTCTACCTCTACCCACCATGTCTGCTCTGTAGACATTATACCCAGCTAACAGAACATCTGAGTCTACCTCTACCCACTCTGTCTGCTCTGTAGACATTACACCCAGCTAACAGAACATCTGAGTCTACCTCTACCCACTCTGGCTGCTCTGTAGACATTATACCCAGCTAACAGAACATCTGAGTCTACCTCTACCCACTCTGTCTGCTCTGTAGACATTACACCCAGCTAACAGAACATATGAGTCTACCTCTACCCACTCTGGCTGCTCTGTAGACATTATACCCAGCTAACAGAACATCTGAGTCTACCTCTACCCACTCTGTCTGCTCTGTAGACATTATACCCAGCTAACAGAACATCTGAGTCTACCTCTACCCACTCTGTCTGCTCTGTAGACATTATACCCAGCTAACAGAACATCTGAGTCTACCTCTACCCACTCTGTCTGCTCTGTAGACATTATACCCAGCTAACAGAACATCTGAGTCTACCTCTACCCACTCTGACTGCTCTGTAGACATTATACCCAGCTAACAGAACATCTGAGTCTACCTCTACCCACTCTGACTGCTCTGTAGACATTATACCCAGCTAACAGAACATCTGAGTCTGGAACAGAGACACAGAACCAGGAGTCAGAGATAATCATTATGTCAGCATGTGATTGTGAGACCAGTATTTCAATCAAATCTCACTTTTGGATCAAGCTTCTAGCATTCAAATGACATAATTCCAAGGCCACAATTTCAAGAGTTCATATCAGATGGAGCGTTCAAGGTAATATTAGATGAGCGACGCTTCCTCGTGTAGCTACTGACAGGCCTGAGTTGGATGGAGACGAGATTTCTTCTAACAATACCCCTCTGCCTGTACGAGGAAGTGGCAACACGGTTCCTTGACAATTTTGTAACAATAACATAAAGTCCATCAAAGTTTCATCCATGTCAGCAGCACCTGTAGAGCTGTTTAAAGCTACTGTTTAAAGCTGTTTAGAGCAGTGAGTATAGTCTGATGGAGAATCAACCAATTCCCAGTATCAACCCCCATGGCTATATATTGACAGTTCTCACATGCTCTGTATGAGGCTATAGTGAGAGCCAGGTTTGAGGAGAGAATGTTTGTACCCTTTAAGCCAGATATGTAGCTGGCATATACGACTGACATTATTATCCGTAGAGCGCGGAGACGGGAGTGGACCTGAAATAATGCATTGCAAATTTACCTGATTTGTTGTAGAGTATGAATCAGTGATTTAAAGTCCCTTTTAAGTTGCTCAGATTGCTGTAGTTTAATATAATTTGACACTATATGAACAGTGATAGCTGAGGCAGTCAGGTGTTCACTAATGAGTAGCGGTAACATACAGTTAATGTCCCTGATCCGGGCACCCGGGTAACAGATGGTCTCTGCTTTCCTAATAGAAACATTTTGGATCATGGATGAGCCCACGATAAGGATAGTGGGACTGCTGCTTGGTACATTTTTTAAGTTGTGTCTCTCTTGAATTATCTTCCTCCTAGAAAGTTGTTTGGTTGTATGGCTGTTTTGTTGTAAAATGTTTAGATGGCAGGGGTCCACTTGCTTCCGGGCTTTGGATAGGTTCTAATCGTCACCGTGGGAACGGGAGTTGTTTGTTCCTTTGGGGCCAGAGGCAGAGAACTCCGACTCTTCCAATATCCGGTATCTGTTTCCCAGTTCCAAGGCATCACTTTGCCTTGGTGTTTTCCTGCCAGGGTTTTTTGGTTTCCGTACAGTAATCCATGGCTCCTGAGGCGGAGCAGAGGGAGTGAAGCAGACCGGGTGCTTGAGTATGGCTCCCAGTAATTGCCAGGGCTCTTCTAGCGGGATCGAAGGATGTCTCACAGCTGCAGGCTCTTACGAGGCCGCGGTGACAAGCCATGGGCAAGTGGCTTCGTTCACCACGTTTTTGGCGGACTCAAGTAAAGAGTCAATCAGCTGTTCATCTTCTTTAATCTGATGAAGAATAGACACTTTACCCTCCAATTCAGCGATTTTTCTGGGTCAGTTGCTGGCATTTCGCACATCCAGGGGTGAGTATGGTCATTACTCTGTGTCGTTAGCTACTTCAGATGCAGACAGTGAATGAAATAAGACACATAGACATACTGCCAAAGATCACTGTTGAGGCTGTACAGTGCCTTGCAAAAGTATTCAGACCCTTTTTGATTTCTTCACATTTTATTGTATTACAAAATGGGATTAAAATGGATTAAATTGTCTTTTTTTGTGTGTCTGCAATCTACACAAAATACTCTGTCAAAGTGAAAGATTAAATATATATATATATATTTAAAGATGAATACAAATGTTATAACTAAAATATAGTCATTGCATAATAATGCAGCTCGCTGAGTCAATACATGTTAGATTCACCTTTGATTTTAGTTATTCAATTTTTTTATCATTAAAAGAAATATAAATTTTCTTCTACTTTTACATTACAGACATTACAGACAAGAAATCAAAATTAAATACATGAATGAAACACATTAAATGTGAAGAAATCCAATTTATTATTGTTAAGTATTATTATTATTGAATGGCTGTAGACGTTAGTTGCAAGTCATTTTAGAAACAAACACACACACAGTATAAATTAGAGGTTGGGCCAGTTTTAAACATTCCACAACGGTCATTATCTAAAGTGAATTACAGGGGAGAAGAATGTGGAAAAACTGAACACAAATAACAAGAGACCTATCTGAAGACAATGCATTTCAAACTAAGGTTTCTTTCTTTTCTCAGTTACAGACTAATGTTTATATATGGTTATATACAGGTAAGATATCATTTGCTCTCATCAACGTACTCACAGTTGAATACTTGTTTAATTTAAGGCTTAGAAATGTAAGCATTTCTTTCAAAAAAATCTTTAATCTATGATTACAGTGGATAGAAAACATATTGATGTTGTTTTACTGTAGGCTAACTAGGCCTAGGCGACCCCTATGTCTCAAACATGTACAACAACAAAAAACATTCTATGTGTGTACGCTAGTGGCCTAATAACAACTTTACAGCTTCACAACACCGCTACTAAAGTAGCGGTTTCAGGTTACAGATGAACGAGGGGATATTCACAGGAATTACGTCTCAAACGACTCACTATGCCCTATATAATGCACTACCCTATAGGTCCTGGTCAAACATAGTTCACTACATATGGGAAAGGGTACCATTTGGAACGTATTACACTACATAGCGGATACAATTATTTCTCTAAAGTTGTCTCTTTCCAGACAGACAAGGCGATACAACCCAGCGGTTGACGCTTGACACGTCCATCCCTCTGGGCACTCTCATTGGACAATCACAGCTCAATCTCTACCGTGACTGGCTGCGAAAGATGTCAATCAAACTCGCTTTCGAATATTGGGACTTGGAAATAACTTCTTCCTACGCGTCAGAGAAGTTTTGGAACACTGGCCAAACTTTTTGTTGAGCCCTCCCCCACCTCTCTCACACTCATTCCTCTGTCCGTTCCGGTGGCAGGCTAGTGATGGTAGACCCGTGATGGAGACTCAGAGTTCTAAAACGGCGCCGGTAGAAAAGTGACTCCTCGTGGTCGATTACGGCGAGGATAATAACGGTAAAAGAGTTCTAAGAATGGAGACGGTTGAGCAGCTCGTTTCGTTTAACCATATCCAAGTCCAGCTGAAGGGGGGCTCGCCCTGGGGGTTCACGCTGAAAGGAGGTCTCGAACACGGAGAACCGCTCATCATCACTAAAGTGAGTCGTGATTTGGATTTCAGAAAGTCACCAACGCGTAACGTTTATTTGATTTGTTACTGTTAAAGGCTGACAGCTTTGCAACATTTTATGTAGGCCTATAGCCAATGCAATGTGCATTATGTCAGGATATATTTGTGTGGTTTCAGTCTGTTACATAGTTACATAGTAACTACTATCTACATGCCCAGTCTGTGTAGAACTGTATGGCTGGATAGTTTGTTGCAACCCCTTTGCCTTTCGTTAGCGCTACCAATGTTGACCATCCAGGAAAACTATATAGTCACATATGTCGTCGCACCTCACCAGTAAATGTATCTACAGATGTTTAGAATCTTTAGAGATAAAATGTCGGGGACATAAAATAATATGCTGATATGCTCCTACCTGTAAATATTTTGGATACCCCTTTTTAGATAATATTAAAAACAAACAACTAGTAGCGCAGGGGTCTAAGGCCCTGTGGAGGGAATATATAGGGAATGTGGAGGGAATATCTAGGGAATGTGGAGGGAATATCTAGGGAATGTGGAGGGAATATCTAGGGAATGTGGAGGGAATATCTAGTGAATGTGGAGGGAATATCTAGGGAATGTGGAGAGAATATCTAGGGAATGTGGAGGGAATATCTAGTGAATGTGGAGGGAATATCTAGTGAATGTGGAGGGAATATCTAGGGAATGTGGAGAGAATATCTAGGGAATATCTAGGGAATGTGGAGGGAATATCTAGGGAATGTGGAGGGAATATCTAGTGAATGTGGAGGGAATATCTAGGGAATGTGGAGAGAATATCTAGGGAATATCTAGGGAATGTGGAGGGAATGTGGAGGAATGTGGAGAGAATATCTAGGGAATGTGGAGGGAATGTGGAGGAATATCTAGGGAATGTGGAGGGGATGTGGAGGAATATCTAGGGAATATCTAGGGAATGTGGAGGGAATGTGGATGGGATGTGGAGAGAATATCTAGGGAATGTGGATGGAATGTGGAGAGAATATCTAGGGAATGTGGAGAGAATATCTAGGGAATGTGGAGGGGATGTGGAGAGAATATCTAGGGAATGTATATGGAATGTGGAGGGAATATATATACATTTTTATTTCACCTTTATTTAACCAGGTAAGCTAGTTGAGAACAAGTTGTCATTTACAATTGCGACCTGGCCAAGATAAAGCAAAGCAGTGCGACAGAAACAACAACACAGAGTTACACATGGAATAAACAAACATACAGTCAATAACACAATAGAAAAAAAAGAAAGTCTATAAACAGTATGTGCAAATAGTGTGAGGAGGTAAGGCAATAAATAGGCCATAGTAGCAAAGTAATTACAATTTTGCAGATTAACACTGGAGTGATAGATGAGCAGATGTTGATGAGCAGATGATGATGTGTAAGTAGAAATACTGGTGTGCAAAAGAGCAGCAAAGTAAATAAAAACAGTATGGGGATGAGGTAGGTAGATTGGGTGGGCTATTTACAGATGGACTATGTACAGCTGCAGCGATCGGTTAGCTGCTCAGATAGCTGATGTTTAAAGTTAGTGAGGGAAATGTAAGTCTCCAGCTTCAGCGATTTTTGCAATTCGTTCCAGTCACTGGCACCAAAGTAGGTGTTGGCTTTGGGGGTGACCAGTGAGATATACCTGCCGGAGTGCGTGCTACGGGTGGGTGTTGTTATCGTGACCAGTGAGCTGAGATAAGGCGGCTCTTTACCTAGCGTAGACTTATAGATGACCTGGAGCCAGTGGGTCTGGCGACGAATATGTAGCGAGGGCCAGCCGACTAGAGCATACAGGTCGCAGTGGTGGGTGGTATAAGGCGCTTTGGTAACAAAACGAGTAGAGTATTGGAAGCTATTTTGTAAATGACATTGCCGAAGTCGAGGATCGGTAGGATAGTCAGTTTTACTAGGGTAAGTTTGGCGGCGTGAGTGAAGGAGGCTTTGTTGCGAAATAGAAAGCCGATTCTAGATTTGATTTTGGATTGGAGAAGTTTATGAGTCTGGAAGAAGAGTTTACAGTCTAGCCAGACACCTAGGTATTTGTAGTTGTCCACGTATTCTAGGTCAGAACCGTCCAGAGTAGTGATGCTAGTCGGGCGGGCGGGTGCGGGCAGCGAACGGTTGAAAAGCATGCATTTTGTTTTACTAGCGTTTAAGAGCAGTTGGAGGCCACGGAAGGAGTGTTGTATGGCATTGTAGCTCGTTTGGAATACGGAGGGAATATGGAGGGAATGTGGAGGGAATATCTAGTGAATGTGGAGGGAATATCTAGTGAATATGGAGGGAATGTGGAGGGAATATCTAGTGAATATGGAGGGAATATCTAGTGAATATGGAGGGAATGTGGAGGGAATATCTAGTGAATATGGAGGGAATGTGGAGGGAATATCTAGTGAATGTGGAGGGAATATCTAGTGAATATGGAGGGAATATCTAGTGAATATGGAGGGAATGTGGAGGGAATGTGGAGGGAATATCTAGTGAATATGGAGGGAATGTGGAGGGAATATCTAGTGAATATGGAGGGAATATCTAGTGAATATGGAGGGAATGTGGAGGGAATATCTAGTGAATATGGAGGGAATGTGGAGGGAATATCTAGTGAATATGGAGGGAATGTGGAGGGAATATCTAGTGAATATGGAGGGAATATCTAGTGAATGTGGAGGGAATGTGGAGGGAATATCTAGTGAATATGGAGGGAATGTGGAGGGAATGTGGAGGGAATATCTAGTGAATATGGAGGGAATGTGGAGGGAATATCTAGTGAATATGGAGGGAATATCTAGTGAATGTGGAGGGAATATCTAGTGAATGTGGAGGGAATGTGGAGGGAATATCTAGTGAATGTGGAGGGAATGTGGAGGGAATGTGGAGGGAATATCTAGTGAATATGGAGGGAATGTGGAGGGAATATCTAGTGAATATGGAGGGAATGTGGAGGGAAAGTGGAGGGAAAGTGGAGGGAATATCTAGGGAATGTGGAGGGAATATCTAGTGAATGTAGAGGGAATGTGGAGGGAATATCTAGTGAATATGGAGGGAATATCTAGTGAATGTGGAGGGAATATGGAGGGAATATCTAGTGAATATGGAGGGAATATCTAGTGAATGTGGAGGGAATATCGAGTGAATATCTAGTGAATATGGAGGGAATATGGAGGGAATGTGGAGGGAATATCTAGTGAATATGGAGGGAATGTGGAGGGAATATCTAGTGAATATGGAGGGAATGTGGAGGGAATATCTAGTGAATATGGAGGGAATGTGGAGGGAATATCTAGTGAATGTGGAGGGAATGTGGAGGGAATATCTAGTGAATGTGGAGGGAATATCTAGTGAATGTGGAGGGAATGTGGAGGGAATATCTAGTGAATATGGAGGGAATATCTAGTGAATGTGGAGGGAATATCTAGTGAATATGGAGGGAATGTGGAGGGAATATTGTAACGGCGGGTGAGTGGAATGAGTGAGGAGTCAAATGCAGAGAGCGAAATGAACGGGAAAACGCTTTAATGTCCTTCAAAAACGTAACAGGTCCAAAACATGGGTGAATGCCCAAAACACTGGCGCTAAACAAACCCCAAACCTTGTTACAAACACTGGACAGTGAAAAACCCAAAACAAGACACGCTACATCACCAAACGTAACAACCAATAAGCCCGCACAAACACTAGCGGGCAAAACGAACCTAAATAGCACCCATCCCAAAACCCCAAAAAGGAACAGGTGAAAACAATTAGACAGAAATAAACGAAAAGGAAAAAGGGATCGGTGGCAGCTAGTAAGTAATTAAGCAAACCAGATGGCACAATATATATTTTGTTTCTACGGTTAGCCAGGGTTACACTCCAACACTCAGACATCATTTAAAAACAAATCATTTGTATTTAGTGAGTCTGCCAGATCAGAGGCAGTAGGGAGGACCAGGGATGTTCTCTGTTTAGTGAGTCCTCCAGATCAGAGGCAGTAGGGATGACCAGGGATGTTCTCTGTTTAGTGAGTCCTCCAGATCAGAGACAGTAGGGATGACCAGGGATGTTCTCTGTTTAGTGAGTCCACCAGATCAGAGGCAGTAGGGATGTCCAGGGATGTTCTCTGTTTAGTGAGTCCACCAGATCAGAGACAGTAGGGATGAGCAGGGATGTTCTCTGTTTAGTGAGTCCTCCAGATCAGAGGTAGTAGATGACCAGGGATGTTCTCTGTTTAGTGAGTCCTCCAGATCAGAGGCAGTAGGGATGACCAGGGATGTTCTCTGTTTAGTGAGTCCACCAGATCAGAGACAGTAGGGAGGACCAGGGATGTTCTCTGTTTAGTGAGTCCTCCAGATCAGAGGCAGTAGGGATGACCAGGGATGTTCTCTGTTTAGTGAGTCCTCCAGATCAGAGGCAGTAGGGATGACCAGGGATGTTCTCTGTTTAGTGAGTCCACCAGATCAGAGGCAGTAGGGATGACCAGGGATGTTCTCTGTTTAGTGAGTCCTCCAGATCAGAGACAGTAGTAGATGACCAGGGATGTTCTCTGTTTAGTGAGTCCTCCAGATCAGAGACAGTAGGGAGGACCAGGGATGTTCTCTGTTTAGTGAGTCCTCCAGATCAGAGGCAGTAGGGATGACCAGGGATGTTCTCTGTTTAGTGAGTCCTCCAGATCAGAGGCAGTAGGGATGACCTGGGATGTTCTCTGTTTAATGAGTCCACCAGATCAGAGACAGTAGGGATGACCAGGGATGTTCTCTTGATAAGTGGGTGAATTGGACCATTTTCCTGTCCTGTTAAGCATTCAAAATATAACGAGGAATTTTAGGTGTCAGGGAAAATGTAAGGAGTAAAAAGATCATCAATTTCTTTAGGAATGTAGTGACGTATAAGTTGTCAAAAATATAAATAGTAAAGTACAAATACCCACAAAAAACAACTTTTATGTATTACTTTAAAGTATTTTTTACTTAATTACTTTACACCACTGGATATTTCTGTTTAAAAAAACACAGAATTCTGCATTAACATGATCCCTAAGCTTAACTTGGTAGTTATCTCAGTAAGTAGCTGAATTAATCGTGCATCGTGTGTAGTGTTAGCTTTCTGCTGGGTTTGAGAAAGCAGTGTCAGCTGTCCAGATATCTTGATTTCCTTGCTCTCCATTCTCGGCCCATCTGCTCCCACAAGGCAGGCAGGCCCGTTGCCCTAGCGACTCCACACAGACACAGCGTGTACACATGCTGCTCCAGAGCCAGTACTGTTCTTCCTTAAGACAGGCATGCGTCAACTTTTTTCCACAATGTCTCTCGTTCACATTCGCTTGTACATGTCCAAACTCACCAAAAATGACATTCAGTAGCTCCTACCTATATATGTGTAACTTTATGAGTTGGATTGCCTGTCTTAAAAATGTGTATATTTTCGTTTGGGATCGTTAGCATATTTAGCTAGGAGCTTCCATGGAACTTCATTATTAATTGTGCCAATTTCGTTAGCATTCTGGTAATATAGGCCCAGTGGTGTTTTTAGCATTTTTTTGGTGCTCCCTTGTGTACTAAGCCGGTAAATACTGTAAATCCTGGGATGAAAGAAGGACGGTATTACGATATGAACATCTGGATAACGCCCAACCCTAGCGAATCGACCTGAGAACTGTGTCCACGAGCCTCTCAGATGGAATACTCCTGTTTGGTCAAGTTACGGTCGTAGTTAACCCAACGTTGACTGTTTGAAATGTTGTACAGCTTTTAAACTGACTATACCATGACAAGTTGATTCATGTAGAAACTCAATGAGAATCTCGTTACTAGTCGCCCCCAATCAATATTTAAGACTGTAAATCACCAGCGTGGTTATAAGAAGTGTTAAGGAGCTCTGGTCTAGAAGTGTCCTGTTTATAATACAACTCTTCCCAAAACCACAACAACCTTTTAAATGTAATTATGAGAATGATATGTCATTTCCTTTATGTAATGTAAGGATAATCGTGTGTGTTTTTGTTTCTGTGTTTACAGTTTGTTCCATTGTTCTTTGTGTGTGTGTGTGTGTTTACAGTGCGTGTTTACAGTGTGTGTTTTACAGTGTGTTTGAGTGCGTGCTTGTGTGTTTACAGTGTGTGTTTTACAGAGTGTGTGAGTGCGTGCTTGTGTGTTTACGGTTTTCTCCAGTGTTACCATGCCTTAACCACAAAAAGCACAGTTAAACCTCAGCCTCAATACCAGAGCTGTGTGTGTGTGTGTGTGTGTGTGTGTGTGTGTGTGTGTGTGTGTGTGTGTGTGTGTGTGTGTGTGTGTGTGTGTGTGTGTGTGTGTGTGTGTGTGTGTGTGTGTGTGTGTGTGTGTGTGTGTGTGTGTGTGTGTGTGTCCACGTAGATCCTCTGGAAAAACAGACAATGACTTCTTCATATCCTGTGTTCTTTCTTTCTTTCTTTTCTTCTCAGCGCTACTCTTTTCTTTCTGTCTCCTCCGTTCCTTCACCCCTGGGTGTGGAAACACCTTTTCCGTTTCATAGCAGTCCCTCGTTCTCAAGCTGTGGTGTCACCGAAACACCAGCACGTGCACACGCTTGATGCCGTTACCACGGTAACGGGGTAAAAAAAGTCACGCCTTTTTTTCCCCCCTGTCCTCCACTTCAAATCAAATCAGGTTATTGGGGGGCGTAGACAGATTTAGAGACGTTATCGCAGGTGCAGCGATGATCCAGAAAAATCGAGCAGTCTAAATAGTGAGTAGGAACCAATGTTTTTAGGAACAGTAAGGAATTGGGGAATTTGCAGTGGAGTGGGGGACGGTTTTGTGTTACACATTCTGGTGTTTCAGATGGCTCATTCATTCCCAGTTTGGCCGTTGAGAGAGAGTTAACATTTAGTTGGGTGCTTGACATTTTAATTATACTTTGTTTTTATCCAGATCCGAGAAGGAGATTGTTGGCGCTGATTGGACATTATTGTGGATAGAGACGTTTGTTCTGCTGTGTTTAACTAGGAGCTGAAGGGGCCTGGGAGAGAGAGAGAGGGAGAGATAGGGCCTGGTGGACCTAAAAGAGTGGGAGAAAAGAGAGGGAGGGAGAGAAAGGGGGGGGGGGTTGCTATCTGATGGAATGTGTGTGTTTGGCTCCTGTGGCTTTAGCCTCTGGGCTGGTTGCTAGTGATGGAGAGGAGAGATAGAAGAGAATACTATAACCAGCTGGAAGGTCAAGAGTTGGTCAAGCTGAAAGGGGGAGAAAGGGGGAGGGGGGAGAGAGGGAGGGAGAGTGGTTCTGGGTCCCAGGCAGCAACACGGTTCCGCCACCGCTCTCTGCATCTCTCTCTCTCTCTCTCTCTGTCTCTCTCTGTCCATCGCTCCCTGTCTCTCTCTGTCCATTGCTTTCTCGCTCTTCATCTCTTTCTCTCCATCTCGCTCTCTCTCTGTCTCTCCCTGTCTCTCTCTGTCCATCGCTTTCTCGCTCTTCATCTCTCTCTCTCTCATCATCTCTCTCTCATCATCTCTCTCTCTCTCTCTCTCTCCATCTCTCTCTCATCATCTCTCTATTCAAATTCAATTTAAGGGCTTTATTGGCATGGGAAACACATGTTAACATCGCTCTGTCTTCTGTGTACTTCATCAGGTGAAGATGCCAGGTCATTTCAAAATGTTATTTTGTGTTAAATGTATGGACAAGCAAAAGGGCCGACCATTTGGCGAGGTTGCAGTGGTGTGGCCTCTGATTCACGCACATACACACACACTCCTCTCTCATGACACACACTTCCACGTAACACATCTGAAGTTTCAGCCAGTGTTTGAACGCGTCCTATTGAGAAACCCCACCGAAGAACCTTGTGTTTCCAGGGAAGAGGAGGAGAGAGAGAGAGAAATGTTGGGCGAGGTTGTTTGACACACATTATCGGGTAAACTGTTCACCATTTGTGTGTGCATGTAATAGAATTGGTTGCCCCCCCAACACACACTACCCCCCCAACACACACACTACCCCCCCAACACACAACACAAACACAAACACTACCCACACAACACAAACACTACCCCCAACACACACACACACACACACACACACACACACACACACACACACACACACACACACACACACACACACACACACACACACACACACACTACCACCCAACACACACACAACACACACACTACCCCCCAACACACACACACAACACACGCACTACCCCCCAACACACACACAGCACACGCACTACCCCCCAACACACACACAACACATGCACTACCCCCCAACACACACACACAACACAAACACTACCCCCAACACACTCAACACACACACATTAACCCCTCTACCACACACCCTTCTTTTCCTCCGTTCTGACACTGATTGATGAATCTCCGTGAGGCTGTTGCCTGCTAGGTCTGAGACCTCCTGACTTGGTCTGAGACCTCCTGACTTGGTCTGAGACCTCCTGACTTGGTCTGAGACCTCCTGACTAGGTCTGAGACCTCCTGACTAGGTCTGAGACCTCCTGACTAGGTCTGAGACCTCCTGACTAGGTCTGAGACCTCCTGACTTGGGCTGAGACCTCCTGACTTGGTCTGAAACCTCCTGACTTGGTCTGAGACCTCCTGACTTGGTCTGAGACCTCCTGACTAGGTCTGAGACCTCCTGAATTGGTCTGAGACCTCCTGACTAGGTCTGAGACCTCCTGACTAGGTCTGAGACCTCCTGAATTGGTCTGAGACCTCCTGACTAGGTCTGAGACCTCCTGAATTGGTCTGAGACCTCCTGACTAGGTCTGAGACCTCCTGACTAGGTCTAGACCTCCTGACTTGGTCTGAGACCTCCTGACTAGGTCTGAGACCTCCTGACTAGGTCTGAGACCTCCTGACTTGGTCTGAGACCTCCTGACTTGGTCTGAGACCTCCTGACTTGGTCTGAGACCTCCTGACTTGGTCTGAGACCTCCTGACTAGGTCTGAGACCTCCTGACTAGGTCTGAGACCTCCTGACTAGGTCTGAGACTTCCTGACTTGGTCTGAGACCTCCTGACTAGGTCTGAGACCTCCTGACTAGGTCTGAAACCTCCTGACTAGGTCTGAGACCTCCTGACTAGGTCTGAGACCTCCTGACTAGGTCTGAGACCTCCTGACTAGGTCTGAGACCTCCTGACTTGGTCTGAGACCTCCTGACTTGGTCTGAGACCTCCTGAATAGGTCTAAGACCTCCTGACTTGGTCTGTTGTCCAGCCTGAACACCAAATCTAATCCGGACCATATTCACCAACCGGAGTAGGGGGGAAATTGCCCCTTACACTGATCTGGGGTCAGTTTTAGCATTTCCCCCCCACTAATGTTTAAGGTTAGAGTAGGAGGAATGGAAGCTGATCCTAGAATGACTTTGTTAGTCATAGTGGTAATTTGTAAGGATGTTCATTCTCTGCTGCTTCTTCAGTTGTGTCTTAATCCAGCAATTCGTTGTGCATATTTTAAAGTTTACCCCCAAATCAAACGTTGATGTATTTTCATACCTAAAGTGTTTTTAAAAAATAAAGTTGAGTTTTATTCATCATTATGTAATAACAGGGATTTCAAATTCAAACTGAAAACAGGGAAAACCTACTTCTTCCAAACCTTTAACTAGTTAGTACTGTACGTGATCAGGGGAAAAATACACTTTTATTTTTTTGAGGGACAATACTAAATGGACACTTCCCAGGCTGTAGCTGTCCTTAGGGACAATACTAAATGGACACTTCCCAGGCTGTACCTGTCCTGAGGGACAATACTAAATGGACACTTCCCAGGCTGTACCTGTCCTGAGGGACAATACTAAATGGACACTTCCCAGGCTGTACCTGTCCTGAGGGACAATACTAAATGGACACTTCCATTTAGTATTACTAAAACACAACTTCCGGCGCCGACCGAGATGGCCGCCTCGCTTCGCGTTCCTAGGAAAATATGCAGTATTTTGTTTTTTTATGTGTTATTCCTTACATACCTTAAGGGAAGTCTGAGACGGGAGCCGTATGGTTAGTGAAGAAAGTCCCATTGCAAATGTACGGTCCCTTACCTGACGTCTTGCGACGTCGCAGAAAATCGCGGACGGCGTCGGGCCGTGGGCGGCGGAGAGCTCTTTCAGGAAGTCACCCAAAAAAACGTCTCGGACTTTCGGTTTCCGTTTTATAAAAATTACAAATTTTTGACTTTTTTCTGCATTCTCGAAAATTCCCACGAGGGAAAATAAATCGTATTGCAAGCGCACGAGCACGTGGCAAACGAGCGCGGCCTTTTCTCCTGGCCATATTTCTGGGATTAAAGGGTTAAAACGCAAGTAGGGTGCTAATTTGACCGCTTCATGTCAAAGTACATAAGCATACGGTGTCAGGAAAAAAAGAACCAGCCATTTATCTATCGTAATTTAAGAGAAAATGTACATTGACCGTTTGGTGATGTTCACAAAGAGGAATTATTTTTTCAAAAAAATCACAGATCCAGTTGCAGTGTGTTCAGACGTACATTTTTAAAGTGGGTCTCGATGCTCTGCGAGAATCCTGTGATTTTATATGATTTTATGAAATAACACACACTCATTTAACCCTCTTTAAATAAGTCAGTTCTTAACATAAAGACTTAAAACTCAATATTATATAAGAGCCTACCCCAAGGAGGGTATGTGTTCACTTTCAGCTTCCTATGTCAACTGGAAGTACCTTAAAATGGTGCCATAGGGTCAGGTTTGAAGGGTAATAAGGTCAGATCTTTTCAAAACTTCACTTGTGTGATTAGACAACCCTCATGAACTGTAATCAGTCATTTCTCCAAACAGATGTCAAAGAAAAGCTCTCTCACACAAACACACACACACACAAAAAGCTATGATGGAGTGAAAAAGTACGGTGCTTAAAGACACACAAAGCCTGCAATGGCATTACTATTATCTCCAGGCCGTGCCGAGTTCAACGAGATGCCCCGCTTGACCGTAGCTCGCTCGGTCTGAGCGCAGCGACCGTTACAAGAAGACGGACACGAATGACCCTTTGACCTCAATGTCAATTTTATTTGCTTTTGGGAGACAGAGAGAGAACCGTTAAGGTTAGAAGCACAATTTCACCTCAGGAACAATCCTAAGGTCCTCCCGATCTGTGCAAGCCTAACCTTGACCTTGTGGCATTAACCCTTAACAGTTAAAAGAAGGTGTTTACATCAAATAGTTTACAATGAAATGTCTCCCCATTGGAATACATTGACTGCACCTCTAAATTCAACCTAAAGCCTATGTGGGTTATGAATGTCTTATGAACCTGTCTTTGATGTCAGTCCATCAGGCCACCATGAGGTCTACCTGTGTCGATTCTAAGCTTCCTGGAGCAACCGGAAGTGGTTAAATCACCCTAAAAGTGTTTGCCATAGCCAACCTGCAGTTTGAGAGAAATAGTGCATTCAGCCCTATGTAAATCAGTCAATTTTTAACATACAGACTTAAAACTCAGGATTCTGTAACAGCCTACTCCAGTGATGATATGTGTTTATTTATAGCTTCCTGTGACAACCGGAAGTGCCATAACTGGTGTCAAATGGGCTGTTTCGAAGGGTTAAAAATGTCAAATCTTTCCAAAACTTCATATATGTGAATAGACAACCCTCATGAACTGTAAATCAGTCCTTCATCCCATCAGATTTCAAAAAAAAAAAATACACACCGACACAGAAATGATGGAGGGACACACTGAGGGGCTAAGAGGCAGACAGTGCCTGTGGTAGTTACTTTTGTTCCAACTTTTAAAGAACCGTCAGACCTAGAGTTCTGAAACTTTGGAAACCTGTTCTAGACCTCAGGTTGATTGTGCATGGTGAGTTATGTGGCTCTAGAAGGTTCTCAGACCGATAAACAGCCTCGTGTATTTGCTATGTTTTCAATTCATTTTCAGCTCAACGAAACTGACAACATTTAGAAAAGTCCCAGAGTCTCAAGTCTAGGTGCATTGAAACCGGCTCGGCCCATAGTCAGACCCCAACGAGCCTGTTTGATTGCTCATTCAAGGACCCCGTAGCAAGGCAATGAAAAAAGTGGATTTTCAGCACCAATTAAGGTATTGCTCGGGCACCGAATGACCTATCGAGCCGAAACTTGGGATTCGAGGTCGCCTCACATAGGGCTAAACATAATGTGAGAACTGGACCCGCAGCTAGAACATAACTACGTATTATTTGTTTTATTATGGTTTAAATGGAAGGCGCTGTGAATTTTGGGCCTGCTCTGAAATATGTTATAGTTGGCTTCTAAAGGAGTTGGAAAAAGTGAGTTTAGTGTCAGATGGTATCAGTTTGGTGTCTGACAATATCCAATTGACTGATGGACACTGACTTGCTAGTTGACTTTTGTGCATTTGCAATATGTTTCAACGGGGGGGTACCATCACCAAAATCGACATGATGAAATTTCCACGCAACGAGCGATGGAGAGGAACCACTAACACTGCCCGGCCATCCTGAGGTCATCAGGACGTTCAATTTTGTATTTCTAAAGTATTTAAAGAATGCACGTTACATTTGCAATATGATTCAACACATCATATTGCAAATGTAACACTGTGTGTTATGTTTGCAATATGATTCAACACATCATATTACAAATGTAACACTGTGTGTTATGTTTGCAGTATGATTCAACACATATTGCAAATGTAACACTGTGTGTTATGTTTGCAATATGATTCAACACATCATATTACAAATGTAACACTGTGTGTTATGTTTGCAATATGATTCAACACATCATATTGCAAATATAACAGTGTGTGTTTGCAATATGATTCAACAGTGTGTTATGTTTGCAATATGATGTGATGTTTTTCACTGTTGAATCATATGCAAATGTAACGTGCATTCTTTAAATAAACCCTATGTGGGTTATGAATGTCTTCTGAACCAGTCTTCAATGACAATCCATCAAGCCACTATGAGGTCTACCTGTGTCGATTCTAAGCTTCCTGGAGCAACCGGAAGTGATAAAATCACCCTAAAAGTGTTTTGCCATACCCAACCAGCAGTTTGTGATTTATAGTGCATTCAACCCTGTGTAAATTAGTCAGTTCTTAACGTATAGACTTAAAACTCAGGATTCTGTAAAATCATACCCCGATCAGGATAGGTCTTTACTTATAGCTTCCTGTGCCAACCGGAAGTGCCTTAAAATGGGGTCATAGGTGCTGTTTCAAAGGGTTAAAAAAGTCAGATCTTTCCAAAACTTTAAGTGTGTGATTAGGCAACCCTCATGAAGTGTAAATCAGTCATTTCTCTAAACAGATGTCAAAGAAAAGCTCACACACACACACACACAGACACACACAGCAAGGATGGAGTCAGAAAAAAAAGTCAGAAAATATTCCATGTTTTTTTACCTGGAAAATATTTTATGTTTTTTCTTCTCGAGTCAATGGCCTGAGTGATTTATGGAGTTTTTCCAAAAAACTCAAAAAATATTCTAAGTCCAAACTTTTCGTGCACCTGGTATTTTTTTTGGGTTATCAGGTGCCATGGTTGAAATTGCTTTTAGGGGGCATCCAGACTTCCATACCCGCTCTGGGAGCACTATTCTTCGGCCAAAAATCAATGTATGCTGGCCTGAGTGATTTATGGAGGTTTTCAAAAAAAGTCAGAAAATATTCTGTTTTTTCTTCTGGAATTTTTGTTTTGTTTTTTCTTCTCGAGTCAATGGGGGTCCGGCCTGAGTGATTTAAGGAGGTTTCCAAAAAAAGTAAAAAAATATTCTATGTTTCATGTTTTGGGTTACCAGGCGTCATTTTTCAAAACGGTTTTAAATGCTTCATTTTGGCCTTTTAAAAACAAAATGTTATTTTCGACTATGAAATCCAAAAAGCACTTTTTTAAAGGGGTTGATAAGTTTTTTCTAATTTATTCACATTTTTGACTTCATATTAAATCAGATTGCAAATGCACAAAACATATTCCTTAAGTACAAGTAAACATTTCAAAAAAATTATGATAATAAAATGTGACTAAAGTATCTTCATACAGTTCTTATACATGTGTAATTGACCTAAAAATCGAAAGAATTTCAAAAAACGGTCCAGAAAGCACTTTTTTAAAGGAGGTGATACGTTTTTTCCAAATTTTTGACATTTTTGACTTTTGACTTTTGACTTCCTATGAAATCACATTCCAAATGCACAAAACAAATTCCTTAAGTCCAAATAAAAATGTCCAAAAAATTATGTTAATAAAATTTGACAAAAGTATTTTCATACAGTTCTTACACATGTGTAATTGACATAAAAATCGAAAATATTTCGAAAAACGGTCCAGAAAGCACTTTTTTAAGGGGGTGATAAGTTTTTGCCAAAACTTTCAAAATTTCAAAATTTGGCTCTGGGGTCTTGACTTGCGTTACAGTAAGCCTATGAAAAATTAAGATGGAACTCACTCGCCCACTATAGGATTTTTGGGGTGTTACACAGCTCATTTACAATATGGCATTTGCCATCAACTTTGGACGAAACAGCGCCGGATGTAATGTGAAATCCCACACAATCCCATTGTGTATATGGTCCGCTCGGTGCCAATAAGTTGCCATGTTATTTTGTACAATTGAGGGGGGAGTTCCCTTACATTGGTACCCCAGGTAATCTTAGGTTTCATTACATACAGTCAGGAGGAACTACTGAATATAAGAGCAACGTCAACTCACCATCGTTACAACCAGGAATATGACTTTCCCGAAGCGGATCCAGTGTTTTGCCTTCCACCCAATACAATGGATCTGATCCCAGCCGGCGACCCTAAGCGACGCCGTAAAAGGGGCAAACGAAGCGGTCTCCTGGTCAGGCTTCGGAGACGGGCACATCGCGCTCCACTCCCTAGCATACTACTCGCCAATGTCCAGTCTCTTGACAATAAGGTTGATGAAATCCGAGCAAGGGTAACATTCCAGAGAGACATCAGAGATTGTAACGTTCTCAGCTTCACGGGAACATGGCTCACTCAAGAGACGCTAATGGAGTCGGTGCAGCCAGCTGGTTTCTTCACGCATCGCGCCGACAGAAACAAACATCTTTCTGGTAAGAAGAGGGGCGGGGGTGTATGCCTTATGATTAACGAGACGTGGTGTGATCATAACAACATACAGGAACTCAAGTCATTCTGTTCACCTGATCTAGAATTCCTCACAATCAAATGTCGACCGCATTATCTACCAAGGGAATTCTCTTCGATTATAATCACAGCCGTATATATTCCCCCCCAAGCAGACACATCGATGGCCCTGAACAAACTTTATCTGACTCTTTGTAAACTGGAAACCACACACCCTGAGGCTGCATTCATCGTAGCTGGGGATTTTAACAAGGCTAATCTGAAAACAAAACTCCCTAAATTCTATCAGCATATCGATTGTGCTACCAGGGCTGGTAAAACCTTGGATCATTGTTATACTAACTTCCGCGACGCATATAAGGCCCTCCCCCGCCCTCCTTTCGGAAAAGCTGACCACGACTCCATTTTGTTGCTTCCAGCCTACAAACAGAAACTAAAACAACAAGCTCCCTCGCTCAGGTCTGTTCAACGCTGGTCCGACCAATCTGATTCCACGCTTCAAGACTGCTTCGATCACGTGGATTGGGATATGTTCCGCATTGCGTCCAACAACAATATTGACGAATACGCTGATTCGGTGAGCGAGTTCATTAGAAAGTGCGTTGACGATGTCGTACCCACAGCAACGATTAAAACATTCCCAAACCAGAAACCGTGGATTGATGGCAGCATTCGCGTGAAACTGAACTTTTAACCAGGGCAAGGTGACCGGAAACATGACCGAATACAAACAGTGTAGCTATTCTCTCCGCAAGGCAATCAAACAAGCTAAGTCCCAGTATAGAGACAAAGTAGAGTCGCAATTCAACAGCTCAGACACAAGAGGTATGTGGCAGGGTCTACAGTCAATCACGGATTACAAAAAGAAAACCAGCCCCGTCGCGGACCAGGATGTCTTGCTCCCAGACAGGCTAAATAACTTTTTTGCTCGCTTTGAGGACAATACAGTGCCACTGACACGGCCCGCTACCAAAACCTGCTGGCTCTCCTTCACTGCAGCCGAGGTGAGTAAAACATTTAAACGTGTTAACCCTCGCAAGGCTGCAGGCCCAGACGGCATTCCCAGCCGCGTCCTCAGAGCATGCGCAGACTAGCTGGCTGGTGTGTTTAAGGACATACTCAATCAATCCTTATCCCAGTCTGCTGTTCCCACATGCTTCAAGAGGGCCACCATTGTTCCTGTTCCCAAGAAAGCTAAGGTAACTGAGCTAAACGACTACCGCCCCGTAGCACTCACTTCCGTCATCATGAAGTGCTTTGAGAGACTAGTCAAGGACCATATCACCTCCACCCTACCTGACACCCTAGACCCACTCCAATTTGCTTACCGACCCAATAGGTCCACAGACGACGCAATCGCAACCACACTGCACACTGCCCTAACCCATCTGGACAAGAGGTATACCTATGTGAGAATGCTGTTCATCGACTACAGCTCAGCATTTAACACCATAGTACCCTCCAAACTCGTCATCAAGCTCGAGACCCTGGGTCTCGACCCCGCCCTGTGCAACTGGGTCCTGGACTTCCTGACGGGCCGCCCCCAGGTGGTGAGGGTAGGTAACAACATCTCCACCCCGCTGATCCTCAACACCGGGGCCCCACAAGGGTGCGTTCTGAGCCCTCTCCTGTACTCCCTGTTCACCCATGACTGTGTGGCCATGCACGCCTCCAACTCAATCATCAAGTTTGCGGACGACACTACAGTGGTAGGCTTGATTACCAACAATGACGAGACGGCCTACAGGGTGGAGGTGAGGGCCCTCGGAGTGTGGTGTCAGGAAAATAACCTCACCCTCAACGTCAACAAAACAAAGGAGATGATTGTGGACTTCAGGAAACAGCAGAGGGAGCACCCCCCTATCCACATCGACGGGACAGTAGTGGAGAAGGTGGAAAGTTTTAAGCTCCTCGGTGTACATATCACGGACAAACTGAATTGGTCCACCCACACAGACAGCGTTGTGAAGAAGGCGCAGCGGCACCTCTTCAACCTCAGGAGGCTGAAGAAATTCGGCTTGTCACCAAAAGCACTCACAAACTTCTACAGATGCACAATTGAGAGCATCCTGTCGGGCTGTATCGCCGCCTGGTACGGCAACTGCTCCGCCCACAACCGTAAGGCTCTCCAGAGGGTAGTGAGGTCTGCACAACGCATCACCGGGGGCAAGCTACCTGCCCTCCAGGACACCTACACCACCCGATGTCACAGGAAGGCCATAAAGATCATCAAGGACAACAACCACCCAAGCCACTGCCTGTTCACCCGCTATCATCCAGAAGGCGAGGTCAGTACAGGTGCATCAAAGCAGGGACCGAGAGACTGAAAAACAGCTTCTATCTCAAGGCCATCAGACTGTTAAACAGCCACCACTAACATTTAGTGGCCGCTGCCAACATACTGACTCAACTCCAGCCACTTTAATAATGGGAATTGATGGAAATTATGTAAAAATGTACCACTAGCCACTTTAAACAATGCCACTTAATATAATGTTTACATACCCTACATTACTCATCTCATATGTATATGTATATACTGTACTCTATATCATCTACTGCATCTTGCCATCTTTATGTAATACATGTATCACTAGCCACTTTAAACTATGCCACTTTATGTTTACATACCCTACATTACTCATCTCATATGTATATACTGTACTCTATACCATCTACTGCATCTTGCCTATGCCGTTCTGTACCATCCCTCATTCATATATCTTTATGTACATATTCTTTATCCCTTTACACTTGTGTGTATAAGGTAGTAGTTGTGGAATTGTTAGGTTAGATTACTTGTTGGTTATTACTGCATTGTCGGAACTAGAAGCACAAGCATTTCGCTACACTCGCATTAACATCTGCTAACCATGTGTATGTGACAAATAAAATTTGATTTGATTTGGTATTTCTGATCCCATAGCTTGTTCTCCATCTTCTAAATACTGAGCCAACATGCTATTTGTTTCCCTGACTGACTAAAACTCATTTTCTCCTGCTCTCTCTCGTCTCTCTGCAGCAGACATATAGTGAGCCAACATGCTATTTAAAACTCATTTTCTCCTGCTCTCTCTCGTCTCTCTGCAGCAGACATATAGTGAGCCATTATGTTATGGAACATCATCATCGCAATAAAATCACAGTATCAAACAGCAATACATATAGAATCGTGAGAATCACAAAACATATCGGCACCAAAGTATCGTGATGATATCGTATACGGCTCGACACACTCTAATACAGAAACGTAGATATTGACGTGTGTGTGTGTGTGTGTCTCATAGACCTTTCTATGATCTATGATGTCAGTCTACAGAAGAAAAAAGGGAATTGCTTCCTAGCTGTGAGTGATGGGACCAGTTGGCAGTCAGTGAGGCGGATGTAGCGTTGTATCCCGAATGTCACCCTATTCCCTATATAGTGCACTGCTTTATACCAGGGCCCATAGGGTAGTGCACTACTTTAGACCAGGGCCCATAGGGTAGTGCACTACTTTATACCAGGGCCCATAGGGTAGTGCACTACTTTAGACCAGGGCCCATAGGGTAGTGCACTACTTTAGACCAGGGCCCATAGGGTAGTGCACTACTTCATACCAGGGACCATAGGGTAGTGCACTACTTTATACCAGGGCCCATAGGGTAGTGCACTACTTTATACCAGGGCCCATAGGGTAGTGCACTACTTTAGACCAGGACCCACAGGGTAGTGCACTACTTTATACCAGGGCCCATAGGGTAGTGCACTACTTTATACCAGGGCCCATAGGGTAGTGCACTACTTTAGACCAGGGCCCACAGGGTAGTGCACTACTTTATACCAGGGCCCACAGGGTAGTGCACTACTTTATACCAGGGCCCATAGGGTAGTGCACTACTTTATACCAGGGCCCATAGGGTAGTGCACTACTTTAGACCAGGGCCCATAGGGTAGTGCACTACTTTAGACCAGGGCCCATAGGGTAGTGCACTACTTTAGACCAGGGCCCATAGGGTAGTGCACTACTTTAGACCAGGGCCCATAGGCTAGTGCACTACTTTAGACCAGGGCCCATAGGCTAGTGCACTACTTTAGACCAGGGCCCATAGGGTAGTGCACTACTTTAGACCAGGGCACATAGGGTAGTGCACTACTTTAGACCAGGGCACATAGGGTAGTGCACTACTTTAGACCAGGGCACATAGGGTAGTGCACTACTTTAGACCAGGGCCCATAGGCTAGTGCACTACTTTAGACCAGGGTCCATAGGCTAGTGCACTACTTTAGACCAGGGCACATAGGGTAGTGCACTACTTTAGACCAGGGCACATAGGGTAGTGCACTACTTTAGACCAGGGCACATAGGGTAGTGCACTACTTTAGACCAGGGCACATAGGGTAGTGCACTACTTTAGACCAGGGCACATAGGGTAGTGCACTACTTTAGACCAGGGCACATAGGGTAGTGCACTACTTTAGACCAGGGCCCATAGGGTAGTGTACTACTTTATACCAGGGCCCATAGGTGGAAAGTAGTGCACTATGTAGGGAATAGGTTGCCGTTCGGGACATAGCAGCAGAGTTTGTATTAAACAGCACAGAGGGCTGTGAGAGAACGACCAACAGGTCCGACGGGGAGTTTCTATTGGCTGAGCGGAGACTGTACTGGACCCCAGGGATGCGTCCAAAATGGTACCCTCCTTACATGGAGCAGGTCAAAGTAGTGCACGAGAGGGGGATGGTTTAATTTCTTCGATGAATGACACTATTCTTTAGAGAGAGAGAGCAGAGATGTAATGGAAAGGGCCAGACTGTTAAAGTAGTGTGTGTGTGTGTGTGTGTGTGTGTGTGTGTGTGTGTGTGTGTGTGTGTGTGTGTGTGTGTGTGTGTGTGTGTGTGTGTGTGTGTGTGTGTGTGTGTGTGTGTGTGTGTGTGTGTGTGTGTGTGTGTGTGTGTGTGGTCAGTCGTAGCCACCAGAGGCAAACAGAAAGAGGAATGTAAAAACTTTCCACAGAGAAGCATTCCTCCTCTCTTAAACAAAACACACACGGTTACACACAGGAAGTGTGTGTTCTTAAACATGTGGGTATAATCACATGTGTGTGTCCATGTTTCCGTTTGTCTTCTCCTTCATTTTTAGAAGTAATTAATTTAATGATGTGTTCTCAGCAAGTTGTCTCTCTCTCTCTCTGTCTGTCTGTCTGTCTCTCTCTCTCTCTCTCTGTATGTCTCTCTCTCTCTCTCTGTATGTCTCTGTCTGTCTGTCTGTCTGTCTGTCTCTCTCTCTGTATGTCTCTGTCTCTCTCTCTCTCTCTGTATGTCTCTCTCTCTCTCTCTCTCTCTCTCTCTGTATGTCTATCTCTCTCTGTATGTCTCTCTCTCTCTCTCTCTCTCTCTCTCTGTATATCTCTCTCTCAATTCAAGGGGCTTTATTGGCATGGGAAACATATGTTAACATTGCCAAAGCAAGTGAAGTAGATAATATACAAAAGTGAAATAAACAATAAAAATGTACAATAAACATTACACTCACAGAAGTTCCAAAAGAATAAAGACATTTCAAATGTCATATTATGGCTATATACAGTGTTGTAACAATGTACAAATGGTTAAAGTACAAAATGGAAAATAAATAAGCATAAATATGGGTTGTATTTACAATTGTGTTTGTTCTTCACTGGTTGACCTTTTCTTGTGGCAACAGGTCACAAATCTTGCTGCTGTGATGGCAAACTGTGGTATTTCACCCAGTAGATGTGGGAGTTTATCAAAATCGGGTTTGTTTTCAAATTCTTTGTGGATCTGTGTAATCTGAGGGAAATATGTGTCTCTAATATGGTCATACATTGGGCAGGAGGTTAGGAAGTGCAGCTCAGTTTCCACCTCATTTTGTGGGCAGTGTGCACATAGCCTGTCTTCTCTTGACAGTAAGGTCTGCCTATGGCGGCCTTTCTCAATACCAAGGCTATGCTCACTGAGTCTGTACATAGTCAAAGATTTCCTTAAGTTTGGGTCAGTCACAGTGGTCAGGTATTCTGCCACTGTGTACTTTCTGTTTAGGGCCAAATAGCATTCTAGTTTGCTCTGCTTTTTTGTTAATTCTTTCCAACGTGTCAAGTAATTATCTTTTTGTTTTCTCATGATTTGGTTGGGTCTAATTGTGTTGCTGTCCTGGGGCTCTGTGTGGTCTGTTTGTGTTTGTGAACAGAGCCCCAGGACCAGCTTGCTTAGGGGGCTCTTCTCCAGGTTAATTTCTCTGAACGTGATGGCTTTGTTATGGACGGTTTGGGAATCGCTTCCTTTTAGGTGGTTGTAGAATTTAACGTCTCTTTTCTGGATTTGGATAATTAGCGGGTATCGGCCTAATTCTGCTCTGCATGCATTATTTGGTGTTCTACGTTGTACGCGGAGGATATTTTTGCAGAATTCTGCATGCAGTCTCAATTTGGTGTTTGTCCCATTTTGTGAATTCTTAGTTGGTGAGCGGACCCCAGACTTCACAACCATAAAGGGCAATGGGTTCTATAACTGATTCAAGTATTTTTAGCCAGATCCTAATTGGTATGTTGAATTTTGTGTTCCTCTTAATGGCATAGCTGGCATCTCTCTCTCTCTCTCTCTCTGTCTCTCTCTCTGTCTCTCTCTCTGTCTCTCTGTCTCTCTCTGTCTCTGTCTCTCTGTCTCTCTGTCTCTCTCTCTCTGTCTCTCTGTCTCTGTCTCTGTCTCTCTCTCTACTCCATGCTAGCTAATAAAATTATTTTCACCCACTCTGATATTAAACTGAGTCCAAGCCTGCATCCTTAATGGAAACCTGTTCTGTTTTAGTGCACAACTTAAGGCTCTGGTCAGAAGTGGTGTACTATGTTGTCACGTTCTTCGTCGGACGAAAGAGATGAGGACCAAAATGCAGCGTGGTGTGTATTCATTTTAATTAGAATACTTGAAACCAAGAACAAAACAATAAACCGACAAATGAACAAAGACGCAACAGTCCCGAATAGTGAACACCAAACACAGGAACAGGAACAATCACCCACAATACAAAACAGGCTACCTAAATATGGCTCCCAATCAGAGACAACGACAAACACCTGCCTCTGATTGAGAACCATATCAGGCCAAACACATAGAAATAGACAAACTAGACAAACAACATAGAATGCCCACTCAGATCACACCCTGACCAAACAAAACATAGAAACATACAAAGCAAACTATGGTCAGGGCGTGACATATGTAGTGAATTAGGGACCATTTTTTGAGTTTGTCAGTGATCCAGATCGAGGCTCCGGGTCGAGGCTCCAGATCGAGGCTCCAGGGGCCTCGTATATCAATCATCCTTAGGCACAAATCTGTGCATAAACCATGCATGGAATAATTTCCAGGCAAAGTTTGAGATTTCTCAGTATTAAACTTTAGCTGGAGAGTGTGTGTACATTTCCGCACAGCCATGACAATGTGTCAGAGCATGTGAGTTGAGTGATCGGAAATTCCCGCTCATCGCTCACAGAGCGGCTTGCGCACCAGGCGCTCCACGTCCTCTTCAACCTTCCGCTAAAAACCGCTCCTCCCTCACAGTAAAAACAAAACTGCTGCTCCAAATTCGCTCCATTCATTCAAATCCCCAAGTAACCAACACCCATCACATTTTTGGGACGAGCTACCTAAACAACATGAGAAAGTGACTGTATGAAGCACTCTTCATTTCAAATAGACTACATGTCATATTGAACAGTATATAAACACTCTGAATAGACTACATGTCATATTGAACAGTATATACACTCTGAATAGACTACATGTCATATTGAACAGTATATTAACACTCTGAATAGACTACATGTCATATTGAACAGTATATACACTCTGAATAGACTACATGTCATATTGAACAGTATATTAACACTGAATAGACTACATGTCATATTGAACAGTATATAAACACTCTGAATAGACTACATGTCATATTGAACAGTATATTAACACTCTGAATAGACTACATGTCATATTGAACAGTATATAAACACTCTGAATAGGATACATGTCATATTGAACAGTATATAAACACTCTGAATAGACTACATGTCATATTGAACAGTATATAAACACTCTGAATAGGATACATGTCATATTGAACAGTATATTAACACTCTGAATAGACTACATGTCATATTGAACAGTATATAAACACTCTGAATATGATACATGTCATATTGAACAGTATATTAACACTCTGAATAGACTCATGTCATATTGAACAGTATATTAACACTCTGAATAGACTACATGTCATATTGAACAGTATATAAACACTCTGAATAGGATACATGTCATATTGAACAGTATATAAACACTCTGAATAGACTACATGTCATATTGAACAGTATATAAACACTCTGAATAGGATACATGTCGTATTGAACAGTATATAAACACTCTGAATAGGATACATGTCGTATTGAACAGTATATAAACACTCTGAATAGGATATATGTCGTATTAAACAGCATATAAACACTCTGAATAGGATACATGTCGTATTGAACAGTATATTAACACTCTGAATAGGATACATGTCATATTGAACAGTATATTAACACTCTGAATAGGATACATGTCATATTGAACAGCATATTAACACTCTGAATAGGCTACATGTCATATTAAACAGTATATTAACACTCTGAATAGGCTACATGTCATATTAAACAGCATATTAACACTCTGAATAGGATACATGTCATATTGAACAGTATATAAACACTCTGAATAGGATACATGTCATATTGAACAGTATATTAACACTCTGAATAGACTACATGTCGTATTGAACAGTATATAAACACTCTGAATAGGATACATGTCGTATTAAACAGTATATAAACACTCTGAATAGACTACATGTCATATTGAACAGTATATAAACACTCTGAATAGGATACATGTCATATTGAACAGTATATTAACACTCTGAATAGGATACATGTCATATTGAACAGTATATAAACACTCTGAATAGGATACATGTCATATTGAACAGTATATTAACACTCTGAATAGGATACATGTCGTATTGAACAGTATATTAACACTCTGAATAGACTACATGTCATATTGAACAGCATATAAACACTCTAAATAGGTCAGGAGTCAGATAGGTAGACTAAGAAGGAACAAATAAAGTATTTTTTTAGCTTATATTATCAGCCTATTATTTCAGTTATATCAAGGCTACAAATAAATACATTGTGAAACATTAGCGAGTGCGACACTCTAGGTTGGTAGAGAGACAGGAACATTAAGGCTCAGCATTTTAACTACATTTCGTTGTATTAAATCTTTAGTCTATAAATTGCGCGTATAGGCTGTGACTTACTTTAGAATGAAATAAAAATGTTATGAAAAATGCCTCATTAGGCTCGGCCTTGAGTTTTAGAAACACCCGTTTGGCCAGAGTCTGTGACTTCAGGCTATTGTGATGGTGTCTGGAGAGCAGACCAGCAGCGGAGGGAGACCCTCTCCACACGTACAGAGCCACTGGGGATGCTCAAACACTCTTGCCAGGCTGGGCAGGGATGGTTTTAAATGGTTTTAGGCAAAATAAACTTATCCAAACGGAAAGCTCCCTGAAAGATGTAATATGCCAGGCCTATTGGACCAAAATCAATGATAGTCTATTGTAAATATAATCAGATGAAAATAAACTTTTTGAGATATCTGTTTTTTGTTTATAAATACTTTGCTATAATGACACACTTAGTTATCTACCCACCTCCGTTCCTTTTCTTGTAGCACGTTCACGTAGTAAAGTACACCGTCATGCCTTCGGGATACGTTGTTTCAGATTACACAATGATTATTTAGTTGTGGACACTACATCACCACACTCCCTCTCTTGCTATTGGTCCTCATCTTCATAAGGCTCCTTGATTTTTGCATCTGTTTGTTCTATCAGTTTCTTTATGAAAATATTTAGCGAACTCCATGACCGTAGCTAAAGCAAGGGGTTATAACAGCACACAAGTAGCCAACAAAATGCATGCTGGGCCGGGCAAGCCCTCAGCTGGTGAAGTGAGCGGGTGAGAAGGCCCAGTCCAATTGGCCAGGCTCCGCTCCTCTTCAGCTCTGCGTACGCACAGTTCCAAGTGGTGGAATAAGGGAACTGCTCGTCAAGCATAGCCTAGTGAATGTGGAAAATATATGTAAAACATTTCTGAAATTGTTTTTCCGTTGGGAACTGATGCAACATACAGTGTACAAATATACAGTACCAGTCCAAAGTTTGGACACACCTACTTATTCAAGGGTTTTTCTTTATTTTTACTATTTTCTACATTGTAGAATAATAGTGAATACATCAAAACTATGAAATAACACATATGGAATCATGTAGTAAACAAAAAAAGTGTTAAACAAATCTAAATATATTTTATATTTGAGATATACTCAAGTATAACAATTCGGTACTTTTTCCACCACTGCCATCCCTACCTTGTCACAACACAACTGATTGGCTCAAACGCATTAAGAAGGAAAGAAATTACACAAATTAACATTTAACAAGGCACACCTGTTATTTGAAATGCATTCCGGGTGACTACCTCATGAAGCTGGTTGAGAGAATGCCAAGAGTGTGCAAAGCTGTCATCAAGGCTACTTTGAAGAATCTCAAATATAAAATATGTGTTATTTCATCATTTTGATGTCTTCACTATTATTCTACAATGTAGAAAATAGTAAAAATATAGAAAAACCCTTGAATGAGTGGGTGTGTTCAAACTTATGACTGGTACTGTATGTAGATGTGATGTTTCCGTTCTAAAATAAATATTTTTCTAAAAACTTGTTTTTGCTTTGTCATTATGGGGTATTATGTGTAGATTGATGAGGCATTATATGTATTTTTAATCCATTTTAGAAGAAGACTAACGTAACAAAGTGAAGGGGTGTGAATACTTTCAGAATATCTGAGGAATACGTGGATAGAATAGTATATGTAGGCAGACAGTGTGCCCCCGGGGATGCGTTGGGCAGACCACCCCTTTGTTGAGGGACAGGCACCACGCCGACAGGGCCCTCACCTCCTTCCTGTAGGCTCTCATTATATATCAGAATATGTTACAGTCCCTGATGTCTTTATCGAGGCTGAAAACAATTGGTATTTATCAATGGTTCTCTCCTATCGGTGTGCGTATGACGATTGTAGCATAAATCACACTTTTTTTTCTATGCGTACAAAAGTAAAAAATAATATTCGTAAGTAGTATTTTAGAATAGTTTCTACTCACTTTTACCAAATGAGGCCCCAGGCCCTCAGGGACATCACCCTGTGACTCTACCCAGAGAAACCCTGTCTGTCTGGGGCTTGATACCCTCCCTCGACCCCTCTCCCACCAGAGAACCAGAACAGGGCATCTATCCCCTTATTATCTGATATCAGTGAGTCAAGGGAGATGCGCGCACACGCACAGACAGACAGACAGACAGACAGACAGACAGACAGATAGACAGACAGGCTGGCAGACAGACAGGCTGGCAGACAGGCTGGCAGACAGACAGACAGACACATTGTGTGGCTGTTTGGTGTTAACATGGGAGTTTTCTCTTCTTTCCATCCCTCTCTTTTCTCCCTCTCCTCCCTGATAAAGCAGGCCTTGTGTGGATAGTGTGGGAGTAAGGAGGGGGGGAGGAGGAGAAGGAGGGGAAGAAAAGGGGGAGGGGAAGGAGAGGGAGGAGGGGGGGACGTGTGTGGAAGGGAGGAAGCCCTTAGAACTGAGATTGGAGGTCAGAGGTTGAGGAGCAAGCCAAGGGAAGTGTGTGAGTGTGAGAGAGAGATGGGTGTGGGGTAAAGTCCCCGAACAGACAAAGTGGGGACCCCTGTGGTCTTTGTGTCCTTCGGCGGTGGGGGGGGGGGGGGGGGGGGGGCTGTGTGTGCGCAAGGGAGCCAGGGGATTGGCTGTATTGACTGGTGCTGTCAGTGGGGCTTCTCTATTT
This sequence comes from Salvelinus namaycush, assembly GCF_016432855.1. NCBI lineage: Eukaryota > Metazoa > Chordata > Actinopteri > Salmoniformes > Salmonidae > Salvelinus > Salvelinus namaycush. Next base: position 1,796,542 of record NC_052327.1, on the reverse strand, counting down.
AAGATGTATTGGGCCCAATAGGGCTTAGGCATAGGGTTGAAAGCAAAGTGAAACATCATTATGAATGTTTCATTCCAACACACACCTGGGAAAACTCTGAGTTAAACCATGTCTGCATCATGGAGACAGTCAGGTTAAACCATGAAGACAGTCAGGTTAAACCATGAAGACAGTCAGATTAAACCATGAAGACAGCCAGGTTAAACCATGAAGACAGTCAGGTTAAACCAAGTCAGAGTCATGAAGACAGTCAGGTTAAACCATGAAGACAGTCAGATTAAACCATGAAGACAGTCAGATTAAACCAAGTCAGAATCATGAAGACAGTCAGGCTAAACCATGAAGACAGTCAGGTTAAACCATGAAGACAGTCAGGTTAAACCATGAAGGCAGTCAGGTTAAACCATGAAGACAGTCAGGTTAAACCATGAAGACAGTCAGGTTAAACCACGAAGACAGTCAGGTTAAACCATGAAGACAGTCAGGGTAAACCATGAAGACAGCCAGGTTTAACCATGTCTGCACCATGAAGACAGTCAGGTTAAACCATGTCTGCACCATGACGACAGTCAGGGTAAACCATGAAGACAGTCAGGTTAAACCATGAAGACAGTCAGGTTAAACCATGAAGACAGCCAGGTTAAACCATGAAGACAGCCAGGTTAAACCACGAAGACAGTCAGGTTAAACCATGAAGACAGTCAGGTTAAACCATGAAGACAGCCAGGTTAAACCATGAAGACAGCCAGGTTAAACCATGAAGACAGCCAGGTTAAACCATGAAGACAGCCAGGTTAAACCACGAAGACAGTCAGGTTAAACCATGAAGACAGTCAGGTTAAACCATGAAGACAGCCAGGTTAAACCACGAAGACAGTCAGGTTAAACCATGAAGAAAGTCAGGGTAAACCATGAAGACAGCCAGGTTTAACCATGTCTGCACCATGAAGACAGTCAGGTTAAACCATGAAGACAGTCAGGTTAAACCATGTCTGCACCATGAAGACAGTCAGGTTAAACCATGAAGACAGTCAGGTTTAACCATGTCTGCACCATGAAGACAGTCAGGTTAAACCATGTCTGCACCATGAAGACAATCAGGGTAAACCATGAAGACAGTCAGGGTAAACCAAGAAGACAGCCAGGTTAAACCATGAAGACAGTCAGGTTAAACCATGTCTGCACCATGAAGACAGTCAGGTTAAACCATGAAGACAGGTTAAACCATGTCTGCACCATGAAGACAGTCAGGTTAGACCATGAAGACAGTCAGGTTAAACCATGTCTGCACCATGAAGACAGTCAGGTTAAACCATGAAGACAATCAGGTTAAACAATGTCTGCACCATGAAGACAGCCAGGGTAAACCATGAAGACAGTCAGGGTAAACCATGAAGACAGCCAGGTTAAACCACGAAGACAGTCAGGTTAAACCATGAAGACAGTCAGGTTAAACCATGAAGACAGCCAGGTTAACCATGAAGACAGTCAGGTTAAACCATGAAGACAGTCAGGTTAAACCATGAAGACAGCCAGGTTAAACCATGAAGACAGTCAGGTTAAACCATGAAGAAAGTCAGGGTAAACCATGAAGACAGTCAGGTTAAACCATGTCGGCACCATGAAGACAGTCAGGTTAAACCATGTCTGCACCATGAAGACAGTCAGGGTAAACCATGAAGACAGTCAGGGTAAACCATGAAGACAGCCAGGTTAAACCATGAAGACAGTCAGGTTAAACCATGAAGACAGCCAGGTTAAACCATGTCTGGATCATGAAGACAGTCAGGTTAAACCATGAAGACAGTCAGGTTAAACCATGAAGACAGTCAGATTAAACCATGAAGACAGTCAGGTTAAACCATGTCAGGATCATGAAGACAGTCAGGTCAAACCATGAAGACAGTCAGGTTAAACCATGAAGACAGTCAGGTTAAACCATGAAAACAGCCAGGTTAAACCATGTCAGGATCATGAAGACAGTCAGGTCAAACCATGAAGACAGTCAGGTTAAACCACGAAGACAGTCAGGTTAAACCATGAAGACAGTCAGGTTAAACCATGAAGACAGCCAGGTTAACCATGAAGACAGTCAGGTTAAACCATGAAGACAGTCAGGTTAAACCATGAAGACAGCCAGGTTAAACCATGAAGACAGTCAGGTTAAACCATGAAGACAGTCAGGTTAAACCATGAAGAAAGTCAGGGTAAACCATGAAGACAGTCAGGTTAAACCATGTCGGCACCATGAAGACAGTCAGGTTAAACCATGTCTGCACCATGAAGACAGTCAGGGTAAACCATGAAGACAGTCAGGGTAAACCATGAAGACAGCCAGGTTAAACCATGAAGACAGTCAGGTTAAACCATGAAGACAGCCAGGTTAAACCATGTCTGGATCATGAAGACAGTCAGGTTAAACCATGAAGACAGTCAGGTTAAACCATGAAGACAGTCAGATTAAACCATGAAGACAGTCAGGTTAAACCATGTCAGGATCATGAAGACAGTCAGGTCAAACCATGAAGACAGTCAGGTTAAACCATGAAGACAGTCAGGTTAAACCATGAAAACAGCCAGGTTAAACCATGTCTGCACCATGAAGACAGTCAGGTTAAACCATGTCTGCACCATGAAGACAGCCAGGTTTAACCATGTCTGCACCATGAAGACAGTCAGGTTTAACCATGTCTGCACCATGAAGACAGTCAGGTTAAACCATGTCTGCACAATAAAGACAGTCAGGGTAAACCATGAAGACAGTCAGGTTAAACCATGTCTGCACCATGAAGACAGTCAGGTTAAACCATGTCTGCACCATGAAGACAGTCAGGTTAAACCATGTCTGCACCATGAAGACAGCCAGGTTAAACCATGTCTGCACCATGAAGACAGCCAGGTTAAACCATGTCTGCACCATGAAGACAGTCAGGTTAAACCATGTCTGCACCATGAAGACAGTCAGGGTAAACCATGAAGACAGTCAGGGTAAACCAAGAAGACAGCCAGGTTAAACCATGAAGACAGTCAGGTTAAACAATGTCTACACCATGAAGACAGTCAGGGTAAACCATGAAGACAGTCAGGGTAAACCATGAAGACAACCAGGTTTAACCATGTCTGCACCATGAAGACAGTCAGGTTTAACCATGTCTGCACCATGAAGACAGTCAGGTTAAACCATGTCTGCACCATGAAGACAGTCAGGTTAAACCATGAAGACAGCCAGGTTAAACCATGAAAACAGTCAGGTTAAACCATGAAGACAGTCAGGTTAAACCATGAAGACAGCCAGGTTAAACCATGAAGACAGTCAGGTTAAACCATGAAGACAGTCAGGTTAAACCATGAAGACAGCCAGGTTTAACCATGTCTGCACCATGACGACAGTCAGGTTAAACCATGTCTGCACCATGAAGACAGTCAGGGTAAACCATGAAGACAGTCAGGGTAAACCAAGAAGACAGCCAGGTTAAACCATGAAGACAGCCAGGTTAAACCATGAAGACAGTCAGGTTAAACCATGTCTGCACCATGAAGACAGTCAGGGTAAACCATGAAGACAGCCAGGTTAAACCATGAAGACAGTCAGGTTAAACCATGTCTGGATCATGAAGACAGTCAGGTTAAACCATGAAGACAGTCAGGGTAAACCATGAAGACAGCCAGGTTAAACCATGAAGACAGTCAGGTTAAACCATGTCTGGATCATGAAGACAGTCAGGTTAAACCATGAAGACAGTCAGGTTAAACCATGAAGACAGTCAGATTAAACCATGAAGACAGTCAGGTTAAACCATGTCAGGATCATGAAGACAGTCAGGTCAAACCATGAAGACAGTCAGGTTAAACCATGAAGACAGGCAGGTTAAACCATGAAGACAGTCAGGTTAAACCATGTCTGGATCATGAAGACAGTCAGGTTAAACCATGTCAGGATCATGAAGACAGTCAGGTTAAACCATGAAGACAGTCAGGTTAAACCATGTCAGGATCATGAAGACAGTCAGGTCAAACCATGAAGACAGTCAGGTTAAACCATGAAGACAGTCAGGTTAAACCATGTCTGCACCATGAAGACAGTCAGGTTAAACCATGAAGACAGTCAGGTTAAACCATGAAGACAGTCAAGTTAAACCATGTCAGGATCATGAAGACAGTCAGGTTAAACCATGTCAGGATCATGAAGACAGACAGACTGATTGAATGGTGACAGACTTGTAGACGCTTGAGTTCTGTCTGTTTTTTTCCCGTCTCATTTTTAGGTGACGTTAAATGACACTCAAACTGACTATTTAAACACTTTAAGCTTGGCTATGGAATAGACTGTTGCTATGAGAATATACTGTTGCTATGGAAAAAATAAGCCTAGTGATTGTTACTGTTTACGTGGATTTACAACACTCATGCATCCATATATGCAGGCGTACCCACACATGCGGACACACACACACTCATGATCACAATGTTCCATGAGGAAGAGGAAGTTGAGGGTAGCGGTGACACCTTCCTGTGGGAACATCTTGGCTACAAAAATAAAGGCGTGTGTGTGTGTGTGTGTGTGTGTTCCTCTGCATGGGCTCAACTCCTCTCATCTGCTGAGCGTCACACTTTTCCCATTCCGACCTCCATCCTTCTGGACTTCCAAAACCTGTTAAAACCTGGGAACTAAATCAGTCTCATTGTCTCTAGGCCAGCTTTCTGGTGGTCCCAGAGGAGAGCTTTCTGGTGGTCCCAGAGGAGAGCTTTCTGGTGGTCCCAGAGGAGAGCTTTCTGGTGGTCCCAGAGGAGAGCTTTCTGGTGGTCCCAGAGGAGAGCTTTCTGGTGGTCCCCGAGGAGAGCTTTCTGGTGGTCCCAGAGGAGAGCTTTCTGGTGGTCCCAGAGGAGAGCTTTCTGGTGGTCCCCGAGGAGAGCTTTCTGGTGGTCCCAGGGGAGAGCTTTCTGGTGGTCCCAGAGGAGAGCTTTCTGGTGGTCCCCGAGGAGAGCTTTCTGGTGGTCCCCGAGGGGAGGTTTCTGGTGGTCCCCGAGGGGAGGTTTCTGGTGGTCCCCGAGGAGAGCTTTCTGGTGGTCCCAGGGGAGAGCTTTCTGGTGGTCCCAGAGGAGAGCTTTCTGGTGGTCCCCGAGGGGAGGTTTCTGGTGGTCCCCGAGGAGAGCTTTCTGGTGGTCCCAGGGGAGAGCTTTCTGGTGGTCCCCGAGGAGAGCTTTCTGGTGGTCCCAGAGGAGAGCTTTCTGGTGGTCCCCGAGGGGAGGTTTCTGGTGGTCCCAGAGGAGAGCTTTCTGGTGGTCCCAGAGGAGAGCTTTCTGGTGGTCCCCGAGGAGAGCTTTCTGGTGGTCCCAGAGGAGAGCTTTCTGGTGGTCCCCGAGGGGAGGTTTCTGGTGGTCCCAGAGGAGAGCTTTCTGGTGGTCCCAGAGGAGAGCTTTCTGGTGGTCCCCGAGGGGAGGTTTCTGGTGGTCCCAGAGGAGAGCTTTCTGGTGGTCCCAGAGGAGAGCTTTCTGGTGGTCCCCGAGGAGAGCTTTCTGGTGGTCCCCGAGGGGAGGTTTCTGGTGGTCCCAGAGGAGAGCTTTCTGGTGGTCCCTGAGGAGAGCTTTCAAAACCACTGGTCCGTAATAAATCATTTGAACTATGTGTCTTTCAGAGAACATATATATATATATCGCCGAGTCATCACATCAACCCAAATGGAAAAGACCGGGACAGAGACGCACGCTGTTCACACTATCTGTTGATTATTCTCCTACTGGGATACAGATCTGTCACACACACACACACACACATTAATAGAGTGTTGATGGGTGACCTCAGTCTGCAGACCGATGGGGACCGTGTGTGTTGAGAGACACAGAGAGGGTATTGTTCTCTCCTCCTCAGCCTGGTGTGACCTCACCCTGCCTGGGCATCTGTCACCGTGGCACTGCCCTCCACACACACACACACACACACACACACACACACACCACACACACACACACACACACACCACACACACACACACACACCACACACACACACACACACACACACACACACACCACACACGTAAATGTCATCCCACAAGAGGTATTGCACTTGAATCTCTCCAGTGTCAACAAATTATATTGAACTTAAACAACCTGTAATACCTGTTCAGCTGGTTTCTAGATGGAGGTTCTAGATGGGGGTTCTAGATGGGGGGGGGGGGGGTTCTAGATGGGGGGTTCTAAATGGGGTTCTAGATGTGTGTGTGTGTGTGTGTGTGTGTGTGTGTGTGTGTGTGTGTGTGTACATTCCCTCTTCTATTTCCATAACTACAGCATAGTTAAATAATCTGTCCTCTTAATTGAGGACATTTTTACACTGTGTATTTTATCTAGTTATTGGAACGTGTGAGAGAGAGACTGAGAGGAGAGAGAGACTGGTGTGAGAGAGAGACTGAGAGGAGAGAGAGACAGAGGAGAGAGAGAGAGACTGAGAGGAGAGGAGAGAGAGAGACTGAGAGGAGAGAGAGAGACTGAGGAGAGAGAGACTGAGAGGAGAGAGAGAGAGAGGAGAGAGAGACTGAGGG